>NC_086444.1:847678645-847978645 GCF_028390025.1 Pseudophryne corroboree | reverse complement strand
GGAGTGAAGGAAAGGGAAAAGTTGAGAATGATGCCAAGGCAGTGGACTTGTGGGACAGAGGAGATGATGGTGCTGTCAACAGGCTAAAAGAATAGGGGAGGAGAGAGAGCCATGGATATAGGAAACAATAAGTTCTGGACATATTGAGTTTGGGACATTAAGGAACTGATGGCAAACAGAAAGTAAAAGACTCCTCAGCTGGAAGGTGGTATTGAAGGCCAGAAGATCTGATGAGATCTGCAAGCAAGGAGGTCTTAATGAAAAATTGGGACCCATAGGCGATGCCATAAAAAAATTAGGGGGAAGGTAGACTCAGGAGAAGACACAGACATAAGAGGTTAGCCAGAAGAGGAAAGAGTCAAAATATCTTGAGTGACCTAAGTAAGGACAGTTTCAGTGGAGTTTACAGAGGAAAAAACTGATTCAGGTGAGACCAGGTGAGAGTTGGACAGAAGGAAAGTTGCTCAAGGATCTTGGAGGCAAAGGGACTATGAGAAATAGCGTGTAGTTAAAGAGAGAGTTTTCACCCTACTCTCAAAAGCATCTCTGAATTTTGTACATATACGAAGTTCCAATGACAAAACGCGTTGGCTGGCTTCCCATGTTTGTTCTGTCATGGAATTTGTATCCTTTCTTCTGAGCTGAAGACTTAGATAAATGCGACACGTCTGTCAAATAAGGTCATTGAGGGTTTTTTTTTCTAAGTGGCCACTTTATTGGAGTTTTTTTTTTTATTACTGTTTAAATAAATCCAGTGGGGTCACACTATTCCAGCCTACAATGGCTTGAGATTTGTTTTAGGTTTGCCTATTTGGCTTCTACATATTGCAACTGCATGAAGAAGTGGACTTCTATGGCAGACTGGTGAGTATTGGTGATAGTCTTATCCACACTGTGCCTCTTCAGCCCCACCCGTCAATGTTCTCTCCAAGTCTCTTTAGTCTCATGCTCCATTTGCCTTCCAGCCTCATGTAGCTCTCCGGGATCACATCCCTCCTGTGTCTTTTTCACCTCTGCCCACCCCACCAATCTCTCTGTCATCTGTTACCACCACTCCTGTCTCTCTCATTTCTGTCACCCTCCCCCCTGTCTCCCTCACTTTCTGATCTCCATCAGGGGGGTGTTGTGTGACCATGAAGGGGGCTGTCACTGTTGGGTGGTGGGAGGGATTGCCCCTCTCTCGCTCATCTTTACCACCTCTTTCTCCCATCCCTGTTCCCTTTCTCACCCATCTCACATATCTGTTCCCTTTCTCTCCCGAATCTCTCTCACTTGTATCCTGATGTTACATGAGGGAGGTAGGCATGTGAGTACAGCACGTGTGGGAGAGGCCCCACTGGTGCAGCAAGTTGTGGTGGGGTGCCGCAGCGGGTGGTGGTGGTCCCGCCTTCAGCTGCTGACAGCTTGCATTACTGTGTTGGTGAGTGGGGGTGGGGCCCCACTGTATGTCAGTCTAGCAAACCCTGAGAACACTGAAGAGGGCGGGGCCTTCAAATGTGGACAGAATTTAGGCTGCTTGCTTTAACATTCATGGTATTTTTTGTATTTTTATATTTCCCTGCTAGAAAATATTTGCATTTTTATGAAAGAACAATATATATATCATCTCAAGCAAGCGATAAGATTGGCAAACACTGAGCTGGAGAAGCCATGACAGCAGTTCAGTTCTTGAATACAAAATAATTTGTGTTTTTCTGTTTTATTTTCATTCAATCGTCTGCATTAGATGACACTCAACAAACTGCATTTCATACAGAATTTATCAATACAGTGTACACAGTCTTAACTGCAAGTGAAACTTACAGCAGAAGAACTGTGAAATAAGTCATTAAAAAGATCAATTTATCACAGCAGCTCTACTATAGCTGTGTTTATTCAGAAATTGCTGTGGCCAAAACAATATTAGCTGCATTCAAGGTCACACAGTTTACACTGCACTGCCAGATCCGTCATGTTAAAAATCAGATTACACATAAACTGTATTTTATAAAGATTGACTTTCTGAGCCGTATACCTCTAAGACCCAGGCAGATTGTGAAGAAAAGAGTATGACTACAAAGACACTCTGTAGCTGTCTAATGTAGCTCACTCATCACATCAGTATGACCTAGACGACAAACCAAAAAACCCACTTCTCACTGGGGAGGAAGAATATACAATATGTGCTAGGAATAAGTTTTTGATATTTGCAGTTATGGCTTTATAAGTCAGCTCATATTACTTCAAGTAAGACAAAAGCAGGATTGCAAACATGTGTTTTACTATTCTACACAATATTATAAATATTTACCGCAAAAACAATCTGTGGACGTTTCATGAACAGTATAGCATACTAAAACTACATTTTCTACAGATGGAAATTCTTCGGCTAGATTGAATGCTTTTCTGTAGACATAAATTACCCTAAATCTGCAGGGAAATAGTTCTGCAATACCTGTCATGGCTGTAGTTTTGTGAACTCAGCGTGTATGTGAAGTCCATGCGAGTATATGGAGGACTGTGTGTATATTGGCTGGTGAGCGATGAAGAGCTCTAAAAGACTATGGACGATGATGTAGGTACAATAAGTAAGATTTAATGGAGTAACGATAATTCAGAGGCAGAGGTTACCCCAATGACTGAATTGAAGAATGGAGTTAATAATTGTAAAACGATGCTGTAGCACTCTGTATGAAGAACAAAGAATGTGGCTGTGACTTTAAGACGAGACTGAAGGATACTGTAACTGTGTCTTTAAGACGAGACTGATACTGGATATAAATGGTAACACAACTGTAATCCGGGCAGGTTGCAAAAGAGGAGAGTTTTACAGGAACTAAGGTAATAGTGTTACCTCATAGGAAGCTCAGCTACTATGCTGACGCTGAGCTGTGTGACTCAAGGAACTGGCAGCTTCTGAAACACAGGTCTCTCTACTTATACCTCTTGATCCTTGGTGATTGCAGTCAGGTGATTCAGGGAGTCTCAGGCTGTCACAGGGTTGGAAAGCACATGGTCAGGTGATCAGACCCTGTCACGTCAGTACTCTAGGTTAGGCTCTGATGTGGTGTGAGTCCTAGCAGGCTGATAAAACACTGAAGCCTAAACTCATAAAAATGCATAGAGGATGCTGACTTTTAGGCCTAAACTCCAGATTGCTGAACACAGTGAAGAATCAAATGCTACTCACAGCTGATTACTCAGTGGAATTCCTACTCGGTTGGCTTAATAAAGAAAACAACACAGATTTGCAGTCTTCATGCTGAGCTGAAGCAAATGCAGGTTACAGGATATGCTGAAGTAAGCCACAAAATATGAGAAATGCAGTCAGGATCATGACAATAGCGTACAACTAATATGCTTATGCAGCAGGAGGCGTCTGTAGGAAAAAGATGCATCCTGCTTGCATCGCAGATGCAAGTGCTAATCCGAAGAAAGCAGCATCGGAACACCATTGCTCGCAGCACGTAGCCATCTGAGTATAATTAGACCCTGGGCTCGGCATACCTACAAAATGGGTGACACACGCTCCCGATGTGCCCCCCAACTGACTCATGCTGTGGCTAGAGGGTAACTGTGAGCAAACACAAAGGACTCGTTCTGCACAAGCATAGAACAGGTGATAAGAGTGCACCAGAAAGGAAATTACACTTCTTGACAGATCAGGCTGTTGCTCCATGGTGCAAGGATACCTTTGTGTACGGCAAGAGTCCCCCAGCAACAGAAGAAGCATGTTTAATCTTAATGGGGATTATTCACTGGACAGCTGACTTCATAATGTCGACATGAACTTCAGGTCAACATGTTAAATGTTGACATTGACATAATGTCAACATTAACTGATGATGTTAAAATTCAGATGTCAACATTCCGCATAGTACAGTCATGTTTCAGTTCTGCAACAGGGAGGACCCTAGGCTTATGTGCAGGGATAAGTGGCCTCAGGAAGATGAATCTATTCATTTAGAATGCCTCCAATGTCACCACAAGTCCCAGAGCAAATAGTTTACAATGGCTAGAGAGTTTGTGCCATGACACATTTATGCTATTGTGTCCTAACATAGGGGGTGATGCAGACCTGATCGTAGATGTGCTAAATTTAGCACATCTACGATCAGCTTCTCTGAGATGCGGAGAGACGCCCAGCACAGGGCTAGTCCACCCCACATGTCAGGCCCTACCCCCAAGCTCCCGCACCCCTGCATGGGTGCGAAAGCATCGAATGGCAGCGATGCTTTCGCACCAGCCCAGTAGCTCCCTGCCTGTGCAGCATAGCTGCGCTGGCAGGCGGCTACCCGCTATGTTCCAGGTCACAGCAGCTGCGTGTGACATCACGCAGCTGCCACGGCCCACCCCCGCAACCGTCCGGAGATGCCTGCATTGTCTGGACCGCGCGCCACCAACACTGTTCCAATGCCGTTGGCACGCCCCCTCCCACCCCGACAACACCTCTGCCTGTCAGTCAGGCAGAGGCAATCGCACCAGTGAGATACTTATAGCATCTCACTGGGACTTACTGGGTGCGAACGCTCAGTGCGCATGCTGCACGTGCGCTCTCCACAAATGCCTTCAGAGTGCGATCGCTGCCGCTGTAGCGATCGCCTCTAAATCACCCCCATAAATATTGCTAGTTATTTGCATGGGGTTAGGACTAATTTGCCAGAGTTTGGGATGCTGGCAGTCAGAATACTGACCGCTGCATCCCGATGATTGGAATCACAACAAGGAAAGGTAACCCTGGCCCTCTAACCCTAAACAGCACTCCCCGAAGCCTATCCCTATCCCTCCCTGGTTGTGCCTAAACCTAACCCCCCTTCCCTGCAGCATAAACCTAACCACCCCACCCCCACACAGTGTAACCTTAACCCTCCCTGGGGGGTGCCTAAACCCAACCCCCCCTCCCCACAGCCTAAACCTAACCCTCTCCCTGCAGCCTAAACCTAACCCCCTCCCTTCCCCTGCGGCTTACATGTCCTGTGTTCTTTAGGATTCTGGCTGCCGGGATTCAGGCGCTGGGATGGTGACCCTCACCAAATGCACTACGTCCACCTCCCCTCTTCTACAAGCCCTTCACTGGCTTCCCTTCCCTTTCAGAATCCAATTCAAACTTCTCACACTCACTTACAAAGCTCTCAGCCACTGCTCTCCCATCTACATCTCTGACCTTATCTCCCCTTACACTCCCACCCATCCTCTTCACTCTGCTAATGCACGCCGCCTCTCCTGCTGACTGATTACTTCCTCCCACTCCTACCTTCAAGATTTCTCATCTGCTGCTCCCTTTCTCTAGAATTCCCTTCCTCTCCCCCTCAGACTCTCCACCTCTCTACAAAACTTCTGACGGGCTCTCAAGATCCACTTCTTCACCAAAACCAGCCAAATATCATGCTAACCCTCTGTTCCTCGCTCACTGTCTACCCCATCTGTGTCACCCCTTTAGAATGTAAACTCTCACGAGCAGGGCCCTCAACCCTCATTATCCTTCTCTTACTTAAACCATCCTCAATGGAACCTTATCCTGCAGTTTTTGGCCACCCTGATACTGAGGTCAGTGTCATCTGCTGATGCAGATATGTTTATTTACCATGCACTTGTCCTATGTTGTCTTTAACTATAAGTCACTATTGTCCTGTTTTGATTTTTCATTGATGTACTCTGTAATTGGGCGCTGCGGATCCCTTCCGGTGTCATATAAATAAAGGATAATAATAATACTAATGATAATAATGTCTTTGTATATTCACAGGTAGCTCTAACTTTTTCAAAATATCATCCTTATGGGCCCTACACACTGGGCGATGTTACCGATTTTATCGACCAACAATATTATCGATGATTGATTTTGCCTACACACTGGACGATATTGATGGTCAGTTTGGACAATATGAGAGTACATACATCTATATCATCCAAATTGACTTGCATGTTTAAACGAGGATAGATCAACGGTGAACAACTGCGGGCCGTGCATCGTCATCGTTGATGCATACAGTGTATGAATGATTTATTGTTAATTTTTTAACAATATCGTTCATATCGACCAACGTAAGTGTGTGGGGCCCATTAGTTTTGTATCACAAAAAACAGGGGTAACAAGAAAACTACACTGAGGAAAATGCAGTAGCCTGAGAGATGTAGGCCACCACAACATTCCTGTGCTATAGCTGCTAGAGTTAAAGAACATATAATTTAAAAGGCAAAACACACCAGGTCTTGTATTTTAAAATATTGTCCCTTTAAATTTCTGGAATCTCGCAGGTTATTACATTTACCCAGCTGCATGTAATTTTCTCAGATAATAATAATTCAAATAAAGTGACACAAGAGGACCTTGCCCTTGACACTTCATTACTAGAGAAGCAGTGTGATGCAGGAGAGCTGCCCATTTTCCCAAGAGCTGGAAGACTGAAGTTTCCCGGGAAAGTGAGCAAATATTCCTATTTGAAGTCTGCTACAGTGCTATAATAGAGATATATTTCTGCATGGGTGCTGTGCCTTGTAACAAAAAAGGCTGAATAGGGTGGAATTCAGCAGGGGACATTTGCAGGACCCACGGACAGGTGATAAGTGCACATCACTTCAAAGTGGGACCTGTTGTTCTATACTAACCTGTATATCACCTCATTATCCTGGATTACCTCCAACAGGTATAAGTAAATATTACCTCACCTGTTTAATACTTGTGTGTCGTTCATACTAAGTGATTTTACAAGAAGGATCTATAAACTGAACTTTTTTATGTCCTCTTTAATGCACACTTCCCAACACGACCCTCTCCAGGAGGGACAGAATGATCTGCTCCTGGACTTCCCTCTTAATTTATGATTGCTATCACCTGTGGTGAAACACCTTTCTTATCCATTCCCTGTTCAACACAGGTGTTGGCAATCATACATTAAGAGGAAAGGCTAGGAGCAGAGCATTGCGTCCCTCCTGGAGAGGGTCACATTGGGAGGTATGTTAATGATTAACGAGCAGCAAAACAGAAACCATTAAACATAGCTACCTTTATAGAGGATTGCTACTTGAGACCTTTTACAGAATAATATAAGAGAGTAAGATTTATTTGATTATTATATGTAATTGCTTTATGATAGTAACTGATATTTATGACCCATTTGGTTCTGTAGTTACTTTAATATCTGGGAAGTAGCGCTTTATGTCTTCTCATGGAGGTTCAAAATGAAACATTTTCACAATATTTTTAAATATTTTTAAAACCAGAACAAGAGAAAATATATGAGATAATCTGAGAAAATCTTATTTAATTGAAAGCTTAACAGATGCTTTAAACATACTTGCAGTACATGTAGCTGTAAATAATCAGTTACATACGGGCAAACCTATCCTGAGTGTGAATGATTAATAACAGAGTTTGTGTGTCCTCAGCATCACATAATTATAGTATTTTGCCCTGTAGAAAATACAGCATTTTAATTGAGCAGAAGCTGAACGCTGCTGCATATTCATGCAGAACACATGCACATCTGGTAACCTGAGCGATACCACGATATGAGCCTCATTCAGAGGTGGCTGCAGTGGTGATGCCACATTTGGCCGATGCTTTAGCTGCATATCACCGGTGTCCCTACTGTTACCGCTCAGAGACGCAGTACAGAAACGGACGTGGGGTCTGTGGACTTTAGTGGGTGGTTCTGAGAGGTAACGGGGATGTGTGTGGTTAAGCTGACACACCAAGATCTAATGGGCCCTACACACTAAGCGATAACATTGAAAGATATGAACGATTTTTGTTCATTAATGAACGAGATATTGTTCATATATGTCAGTGTGTATGCACCAATGATGAACGATGCGCGGCCCCGCACTCGTTCATCGTTGTTGACCACTCGTTCATGCCTGCAAGCCAATATGGACAATCTCGTCCATATTAGCATGCAGGGTTATGGGGCCGGGTGACGACAATGAGTGAAGAAACTTCACTCCCTCCTTCATTCCCTCCCCGTCGCAGGGTTCGCCTGTCGGGCAGCTCGGTTGAAAATGCCCAGTGTGCAGGGCCCTTAAATGCGCTGCAAGTGGGAGTCTCAGTTTTTAGAAAATCGGCTGCTGCTTTAGCATAAGGCACAGACGAGACAGCAGCATAAGATACATCTATAGGCCTTATTTCAGCATGGATTGTTATTCAGAGAAATCGCAAATCGAGCGATTATCGAATGACTGCACATGCGTAGCGTTTGCATTGTGCATGCGTGAGGGGTACTAGCGATACAGAACGTAATTGCAATGTAGCCGCTGTTTGACTGACAGGAAGCCAGCGTTTCTAGGAGGAAAACTGCCATTTTCTGTGTGTGTCAGAAAATAGGCATGCCCAGGCATTTTTGGGGAGTATCTCTGACATTAGCTCCGACTATTTCCAGGCCGTCTCAGTCACAGATTAGTGGCAGCTTCAGACTTACTAACATTTGCTTAGACGGCAATGTTTCTTCGATGTTCCAGGAATTGCGTACTCGCATCTTCGAGTTGATAGCGATCTGTGATGCATTTGAAATGTTGCACGGGGCGTTTTTTCTTCCTGTCTGGGTGGCACTTTTCTAATCGCAGACAACTGCAATTACCCTAAATAGCGATCCATGCTAAATTAGGCCCTATGTCCACCCAATCACCTTCCTCTATGTCTCTCATCTCTTTCCCCCTCAACCCACCATCTCCTCGTTTTCCATCTCTGTCCCTCTCAAACACACCCTCCCGTGTGAGAAGGTAGGGTGACACTGTTTAACAGTATTATATATTCTCTCCAGGTGATCAATAAATCACCAAATCTAAGTTTGTTTAATTTGAAATGTGTTTGCCTACTACCAGGTAATAATATATATTAGATTATGCAATGCTGTCTGTATAGGGCTCTCCGACTGCACATGCAATTTAGCGCAAATACTGCCGATTCAGCGCCGTGCGCAACTTAGTCTGATCTCCACCTGCAACAGCGTGGGTATAACTGGGGTCTGCACGTGGGACAGGCTGCTCAGAGGTGAGTGTTTGCAGATCCATCTGATTTGATACGTATTTCTTGTATCAAGTATGACGCTGCATAATATGAAGTATTATCAATGCGAAATGATAATAAAGACAGCTGCCTTCACCAGTGGATGGATGTGGGAGCTGCAATCACATAGATGCAACCAACTCTGAATACAGATGGAGAGTCGCCTTTATTTCTGAATGCTTAAAGCATACACACTAAGGCCATTTTAGTCAGCAGCAAATCAACCTGACGAGTGGAAGGAGTACTGTGACCGGATAGTCCCATACGGGAGCCCTCACCGATTCGCGTCCCATCCCCAGTCACAGAATGGAGTTTTAGGACACATGGGACCTGGCCAGTGGCGTAAGTTCGTCCCACTTGCCCGGAGGCAAGTTCATACCAGTTGCCCCCCCCCCCCTTATATTTAGATAAATATATGTATGTATGTGTGTTGCCCCCCCCTTATATTTAGATAAATATATGTATGTATGTGTGCATATTATATATGTGTGCGTGCGTGCGTGCGTGCGTGCGTGTGTGTGTGTATGGAGTGTTCTGATTTTTTTTTTTATATACTGTATATATACATTTCATTGGCTTTTATTTTAAATCACACATTTCTTAGCAGTCATACCCAGGATTAGAACCCACTGACAGCAGACACTTTACTGATGGAGCTATTTGATCCAGTACAGAAAGCATGAGAATTGTAACTATATGAAGTGTGTAATTGCAAGAGAAGTAACTTCATATAGTGAAAAGATAGTGGCAGCCATCAATTAACTTAATTCAATGGTGTCACACAATTGGAGGAGAAGAGCCCCCCTTCACAGCAGGAGCCCGGCGGCAGATGACTCCGTTGCCTCCCAGAGTTCTGCCTCTGCAGTGAGGCAATTGGCTACTGATAAGTGAGTAGCATCTATCAACTTAATTTAGTGGTGTCACAGAATGGGAGGAGAGGTGCCCCCCTTCAGAGCAGGAGCCCGGCGGCAGATGACTCCGTTGCCTCCCAGAGTTCTGCCTCTGGACCTGGCCAATTAGGGGATTCCCGCTTACCATCAGTAACTGCCTGTTACTGACTCCACCCACTGCGCAGTGGGCGGGTACTAAGCTGCCACCACCAGACTCCTATGTTGCCGTGGAATCGACATGCTGTCTTACCACACCTGTGTGGTGTTGACGAATCCCCACTAGTCGGTAGCTGGCTGGAGGCGGAGCTTGGAGACGCTGGGTGCACCCTGGACTGCCGGAAAATGAAGCTAGGTTTCGCCTAGCCCTGCAGGTCACAAGATGAAGCGGTCGTCTTGAGGCATAAGATGTTTTATTTGCCCAAAAATAGTTCTGAAAAGAACTCAGCAAAACAGCAGATGTTTACAGCAGAGTGCAAATGATATAATACACTTTTCATGGGGCAGCTGCCCTCCTTTTATCCTCCTCCAATACACAATACCACAGGGGGGAAGTCCGCCCTCTGGTTTACAACCAATCACTGTTAACTCAGGTGCTGTGCATGCCTTGGTAAGATGCACAGCTACCATTGTCCTCTATGGACAGTGGGGAGTGGTCATTCTCCTTTGACCATCCCATCCTGGAGGATCAGGATCCACCCCGGGGACGTTCAATCTGGCTGGGGTGGAAGTTTTCCCGCCTAAACTTACTTCCAGAAATCTGCCCGGGACCCAGCTCACCATCTGCAGCCTGAATTCGGGCTCCAGAACTGGGCAGCCTAGATCCCCGGTCAGGGTTTCCTGCTCACTAAGGGTGATCTCTATAGAGCTCCAGAAAACCACTCAGCTTGTTGGAAAGCTGAGCTTATCCTCTCTCTCCCCATGCTATTATTATGTGGAAGGCTAGAGGGAAGGCATTCAGTTTTTTGGGGAATAGGTCTGGAGGAATCCAACAGCCTGCACAGCCATGGATTCCCCCCTCCAGGGACACAACAACCAGTAAGTGCATTTTTACATTTAATACATTAAATACACTTCACATACATTTATGTAAATATACACTGAGCCTGTGCCCTGCACAGGCTTCACATACCCAGGCACTGCAGCTGGGGGGATCTGCTATCCCCAGCTCAGTGCCTCATAGCACTGTATATCAGGGACGTGCAGTCAGGGGAGGCAGGGGAGGCAGAGCCTCACCTGTCAAACTGCAATGAAAACAGCTGATTTTTCCACTGATCTGTAATACAGATCAGTGTAAACATCAGCTGTTTCCATTGTAGTGTGAAGTTGCTGCACTCGCCGCTCGTACATAGGGACAGAGAAGAGGCAGCAATAGCTCTGCCTTCGTCTGGTAACCAGAAACTGCTTGGAGCTAGGGGCGGAGCTGGGGGCGGAGCCGCACACCAGGCTGTAACTCTGCATTGAAAACAATGCCAGAAGAGGCAGCTCTGACATGCGTGGTGTGAGAGGGGCTCAAGGCACGACCCTTCCCCCCATGATGCAATTTAAGAGCTACCTCCCCTGACTGGTGCTATTCACAAGCACTCCCACTGTCTTGGGCTGGAGAGGTGTACAACTCTACTGCAGGAACGTGGCCACGGTAAGACCTTCCTCTCCCTGCTGCCTGATCTCACACTGATCCAGTGAATTAGGAAGGGGAGGAAGGGGAGGGGGTTTACTCAAAGCATCTCTCTCTTGTCTCCCCCAGCAGCCGAGGCTTCAGTGCCTGAGATCAAGTTGTTATCTCTGCTAACAGCACATGATCTCAGGATTTTTTTTAATGTGTAAAAAGGGGGACGCTCTCTGTCGCAATGTGTGATAAGGGGACTCTGCCGCAATGTGTGATAAGGGGACTCTGCCGCAATGTGTAAGAGGGGACTCTGCCGCAATGTGTGATAAGGGGACTCTGCCGCAATGTGTAATAAGGGGACTCTGCCGTAATGTGTAATAAGGGGACTCTTCCGTAATGTGTAATAAGGGGACTCTGCCGTAATGTGTAATAAGGGGACTCTTCCGTAATGTGTAATAAGGGGACTCTGCCGTAATGTGTAATAAGGGGACTCTGCCGCAATGTGTAATAAGGGGACTCTGCCGCAATGTGTAATAAGGGGACTCTGCCGCAATGTGTAATAAGGGGACTCTGCCGTAATGTGTAATAAGGGGACTCTTCCGTAATGTGTAATAAGGGGACTCTGCCGTAATGTGTAATAAGGGGACTCTTCCGTAATGTGTAATAAGGGGACTCTGCCATAATGTGTAATAAGGAGACTCTGCCGCAATGTGTAATAAGGGGACTCTGCCGCAATGTGTAATAAGGGGACTCTGCCGTAATGTGTAATAAGGGGACTCTGCCGTAATGTGTAATAAGGGGACGCTGTCTGCCGTAATGTGTAAAAAAAAAGGGGACGCTGTCTGCCGCAATGTGTAAAAAAGGGGACGCTGTCTGCCGCAATGTGTAAAAAAGGGGACGCTGTCTGCCGCAATGTGTAAAAATGGGGACGTTGTCTGCCACAATGTGTAAAAAAGGGGACGCTGTTTGCCGCAATGTGTAAAAATGGGGACGCTGTCTGCCGTAATGTGTAAAAAGGGGGCTTTGCCTGGTGTAGTGGCGCTACTTTGCAGCATAATTTGAATAATGGAGACTACTGTGCACCGTAATATGAATTGGTATTATTTTGTGGCCACACCCCTTCCCTATGAAGCCATGCCCCTATATTTTTGTCACGCGCCTACGACGCACACTGCCCCTATTTTACATGAGGGGGGTGGGGGCGCCGCTGGTCTTGTCATGACAAAATGTGTTTGAAACTACTCGGCTGCACAGGCGTTCGCACTCTTGCAAAGCGAAAATACACTCCCCCATGGGCGGTGACTATGTGTTTGCACGGCTGCTAAAAATAGCTAGCGAGCGATCCAACTCGGAATGACCCCCCTAGTGCAGCCCTCCCTGACATACCCCTCTATCAGGTTCATATATGTGTGTGTAAATCTAGCTCTGATACTGGCCAGTGCCTCCCCAGCCATTTACCTCACCGCACGTCACTGCTGTATATATTATTTTGTTTAAATACCTTGTTTTGTTTTAAAGACTGTGCCCAGCACTCAGCTCCCTTAGCCTTGCAGCCTGGCTCCTAGGGCTCTCCCATTGCTGGAGGTATGAGGGCTGGCTTCCCCCATCCTCCAGCCTATGTGGACACTGCCTGACACTGGGGTCCAGGGAGCTGGCTCTCCCTGTCCCCCCAGTGCAGCACTCATTTGTTGGCCTCACCACAGCGTGTGGCGCACACTCCTTCTGAAACCCGGCGGCCCAGGACGCTCATCCCGACCACCGCGGCTCTGTGCCTCTGGAGCGCTAAGCTCCCGGGCCCTAGCGTCCAATTCCCTACATACACCTCCGCCGCTAGGGAGCCGTCTAGCCCAGTCCCCTGTGAGCGCTGCACCCCCTGGCAGCGCAGCAGCCCAGGACACTCGCCGTGGCTGGCTGCCTTCAGAGTGCTGAGGCACCAGGAGCGGAGCTCACGGCCCCAGCGGCTGCAGCGGCTCCCCCTTCTCCCCCGGCGCACACACACAGCTCGGTGCGCAGGGGTGCTACCCTCACTGCCGCGGTCGGCGGAGAGGTCCGGGACCATGGCGCAACAATAAAATTACATTTCTTAACCATTATTAGACACTCGGCGCCTAGTGCCTATACAATTTAAAGATGGCGCCTAGCGCCAGTACATTTGAAAGTGTCGCCAAGTGCCTATTGTCTCTCAAAATGGTGCCGGCAGCTGAGGGTTAACCCCTTCAGCACAGCGGCCACCATTGTCCATGTGGCAGGGAGGTCTCCGGCCACACTCCTACCCCCCAATCAAGCGGGTCAACCAGGGACCCATGTCCCAACAATTTGGTCCCTGGTCCCGCAGTCCTTAGTGGGGTTACCGGGAGTTCCCTGGGGGTTCAGGCTCCTGACGCGACAGTCCATCTGCATTGCTGTGAGCCTTGCCTTGCTTGTGGATAATATGAAAGTCATAAACCTGAAGAGCAAGCCTCCACCGCAACAGTCTGCCGTTTTCCCCATGCTGAAGCCACTGTAATGGATTGTGGTCCGTTACCACCATAAAATGGCTGCCATACAAATAGGACTGGAGCTTCTTCACAGCCCAAACAATAGCCAAGCACTCCTTTTCAATTGTGGCATACCTCACCTCCCGCGGTAGCAGTTTTCTGCTCAAATAGGCCCCTGTCCATCCGGCCCCTCCTGGCTCAGTACTGCTCCAAGTCCGTACTGTGATGCATCAGTCTGTACAACAAAGTTTTTGTTATAGTCTGGCGCTATCAATACTGGAGCTTGTACTAGAGCCGTATTCAATGACTGGAATGCCAACTCACATGCGGTCGTCCAGTCAACTATCTTGACCAGATCAGTCAGGGGTTTGGCCACGGAACTAAAGTCGGGGACAAAACGTCTGTAGTACCCTGAGATCCCTAAGAAAGCCAGGACCTGTCTCTGGGTTGTGGGCCGGGGTCAGTCTCGGATTGCCTCCACATTTGCTGGTTCAGGCTTCACCTTACCTCCCCCCACACGGTGCCCCAGATACTGCCCACCGAATCCTCTCTAACACCAGCCCCACGTGCCTAAGGTGATCTACCTATGTTCAGCAGAAGAAAGCGATGTCATCCCAGTAGGCCTGGGCAAAATCTCTGAACCCCTTCAGCACGTCATCAACCATGCTCTGGAAGGTGGCTGGTTCATTCTTCATCCCAAGTGGCATGGTTTTGAACTAAAACAAGCCAAAGGAGGTGATGAAGGTGGACCGTTACTGAGCCTCGGTGGTCATTGGTATCTGCCAATACCCCTTGCTCAGGTCAAACGTAGAGATGTATTTTGCTCCAGCCAACTCGTCTAACAGCGCGTCAATGCGGGGTAGGGGATAGGCGGCAGATTTGGTCACTTTTTTCAACCTGCGGTAGTCTACACAAAACCTGGTTGTCTGGTCCTCCTTAGGAACCAGTACAATGGAGGCAGCCTAGGGACTGTTGGATCGTGTGATTACACCTAGCGCTAACATCTCCTACACCTCTTGGTAGATACTCGCCTGCGCCTCTGGTGAGACCCGATATGCGGGTTGCTGAATTGGCCTATGCTCATCAGTGTCTACATGATGGGCACGTATGGAAGTCAGACGGGCTTCCTGCTGAACTGGGCATCAAAGGACCGCAGCACTGACTAAAGCTGCTCCCTCTTGAGGTTACTAAGCTCACTGCTCCAGCTAACTTCCTCTACACCACCTTCACCCTTGGCATCCGCAAGGAGGTCAGGATTGGGATAATTTCCTGGTTGCTCCATTGGTAGGCAGCATACAGCGGGAACCAACTGCATACGCTCGTGGTATGCCTTTAACATGTTTACATGATAGGTACGCTGCCTCCTACCATCGCTGTCAAATAATACCACGTAGGTGATGTCACTTAGGCATTTTGAGGCCATGTACGGTCCCGCCCAGGCAGCCTGGAGCTTGTTCTGATTTGCGGGCACCAGAACCAGCACCTTCTACCCTACTCCGAAGACCCAGGCACGCGCACCCTAGTCATACCAAGTCTTTTGCTTGGTCTGCGCTTCTGCAAGATTCACTTGCGCAAACCCCATGAGATTCTCTAACCGATCCCTGAGCTTCAACACGTACTCCAACATGGTCTCATCCTGGTGGGTCAGTTCCCCTTCCCAAGACTCCAGGAACAGGTCAAGAGGTCCATGGACTCTGCGGCCATATAGTAACTCAAAGGGCGAGAATCCGGTCGACTCCTGTGGCACTGCCCGATACGTAAATAGGAGGTGTGGCAGGTATCGCTCCTAGTCTCCCCCCTCTGAAGTCACAAATGCCCATAGCATCTGCTTCAGAGTTCCATTAAATCTCATGCAAAGTCCATTTGTCTGGGGGTGATAGTGGGCGGTGCAGAGTTGCCTCACTCCGCACCTTGCCCAGAAACACTGGACCAGATCACTCATGAACTGCTTACCTTGATCGGTTAGGATCTCACTGGGGAACCCTACTCTACTAAATATGCCCAGCAAAAGCATCCGCTACCGTTTCCGCAGTGATGGCGGATAGAGCCACAGCCTCTGGATACCGGGTGGCATAACCCACAATGGTGAGGATGTATCTCTTCCCCAATCTACTGTGCACAGGTAGGGGACCTTCTATGTCCACGGCCACTCATTGGAAAGGTTCCCCGACTATTGGTAAGGACCTAAGGGGAGCCCGAGCACTGGGGCGTCCAAGCCGTTGGCACACATCACAGGACTTACAGTAGGGCCGGACGTTATCTGACACTCCGGGCCAGAAAAAGTTCTGTGTCAGGCGCCTCAGAGTTCGGTCCCTTCCCTGGTGTCCGGCCAGAGGGATTTTGTGCACAACTGACATCAGTTGCTCTCGAAAGCCCCTGGGAACTACCAGTTGAACATGCTCCCGCACTGGCTACCCGCTACAGTAACCCTTTCCACCAGGTCACACTCCATGCCCCCCACCCCAGCAAGGCCGCTGCCAGCTTGGCGCCTCATATCTTCCAGGGATGGATCAGAGAGTTGAGCTTCCCTAAACTCCTGCCTGCAGCCCTCACTTTCTCCTAAGTCTGGACACTCTACAGGGGGAAGGTTGAGGTCAGTCAAGTTGGGGTCTGTCATGGTAAGGTCAGTGTGGTCCCTCATACTCACCACCGGAGTTGGCAAACCACTAGGGACAGGAGCATCACTGGGCACCCCCACAGGATTCAACAAACTAGAACCAACATCCTCTGCATTGCTAGGGGACATAGGCCCATCAGAGGCAAAGGGCAGGTTGGGCAGATGTGCTGATCTGCCAACTGTGGTCTTTTCCTCTGGGCTGGGCTGTGCTGGTGGAGACTATGATGACTGTAGTCGGTCGCTTGACTACAGGTGATGGCGTTTGCAAAGGCGGTAATGATTCCTCCACCAAGATCATTTCCCAAGATGACATCAGTTGGGAGGCCATCCATCACGGCAACATCTCGCAGCTCTTGTCCAGCTCCAAAGTCTAGGTAAACTCTGGCCATGGGTACTTCTCACTCCAGCCCATCGGCCACGGTAACTGTTGAAGTGTGACCCTGCAGTACTGCATCAGGATCTACAAGGTAGGGGCTCACAACGGTGATGAAGACCCCAGGATCTCTTAAGCCTTCACCCTGCAGGGGCCCCACTTGGATCGGCAGCAGGTGTTGCCACATATTTTGGTGGGGGCTTCTTAGCCATGCAGGTGACTCTCTCCGCAGAGTCCATTTGGTTCTTGCGACACTCCATCAGACTGACTGGAGGGGGTACAGTCTCTGAAGGCTCATCTCCATGGGTTAAGCAAGCAATTCGTGCTCCAGCACTTGGATTTGGGGCACAAGTCTGGGTGCTTGGGATGCAGGACAGTTCTTCTTCAGATGTCCGATTTTCCCATAGCCATAGCACTTTTTGTCCAGGCGTGGCTCCGGTGGCCTCTGATTATTGGCAGGGGCACTACGGTGCGGTTGCTGGCCAAAAGCACCCGGCTTTGGGGGGCGATGAGCAGAAGAGGGGTATCCCCCTGGTGGTACAGTATTTTGGGGCTGGCTGCTGCTTGGGCGTTTCTGCCCATGTGGCTGAATTGCCACATACTTATCTTCTAAGTGGGCAGCCATCTTTCCGGAGACCCTCTGCCACAAATACCCAGATGAAACCAATGTAAACAAGGGGAGAACATATAAACTGTATACAGACAGGGTTCTGGTTGGCATTGAACCCATGATCCCAGTGCTGTGAGGGAGTAATGAGAATCACTGTGATTTTGTTTCATATACAATTAATTTATTAACCATTATTATAGTGCTATAATATTACACATCACTATGCTTCACAGAGGCGGAACTACCGGCAGTGCAGGCAGTGCACTGCACTGGGGCCCGCCTCTGTCCAGGGGCCCAAGCATGTAATGAGTCAAACTGACTCATTACATGCCGCTGTGCGCTGCGGGCAACCGCTGCCCGCAGCGCACAGCCGCCCGGCGAAGAGAGGAGAGGAGAGGAGCAGCGGTACTACAGACGGGGGAAGGAGGAGGAGGGAGGCTGAGAAGGGAGCCGCAGCAGCGCTTTGTTACTGGTGGAGGCGCTGCTGCTGCTGCCCCTCTGCTTCCCTATAGGCTGTCTTCCGAGAACAGCCTATAGGGAAGCAGAGGGGCAGCAGCAGCAGCGCCTCCACCAGTAACACAGCGCTGCTGCGGCTCCCTTCTCAGCCTCCCTCCTCCTCCTTCTCTCCAGCCCGGGAATCGTCTCTGACGCTGCACCGAGGAGCCTGAGCCAGCGGAGAGGGTAAGTATAATTCTTCTTTCTTTCTTTCTTTCTTTCTTTCTTTCTTTCTTTCTTTCCTTCTTTCCTTCTTTCCTTCTTTCTTTCCTTCTTTCCTTCTTTCTTGTGCCTGCCTGCCGCAATGTGTAAAAATGGGGGACTACCTGCCGCACTGTGTAAAAATGGGGGACTACCTGCCGCACTGTGTAAAAATGGGGGACTACCTGCCGCAATGTGTAAAAAGGGGGGCATACCTGCCGCAATGTGTAAAAAGGGGGGACTGCCTGCAGCAATGTGTAAAAAGGGGGGACTGCCTGCAGCAATGTGTAAAAAGGGGGGACTGCCTGCCGCAATGTGTAAAAAGGGGGGACTGCCTGCCGCAATGTGTAAAAAGGGGGAATCAGCCTGCCGCAATGTGTAAAAATGGGGGACTGCCTGCCGCTATGTGTAAAAAGGGGTAATCTGCCCGACGCAATGTGTAAAAAGGGGAATCTGCCTGCCGTAATGTGTAAAAAAGGGGGACTGCCTGACGCTATGTGTAAAACAGGGGGACTGCCTGACGCTATGTGTAAAAATGGGGAATCTGCCTGCCGTAATGTGTAAAAATGGGGACGCTGTCTGCCGTAATGTGTAACAAGGGCACGCTGTCTGCCGTAATGTGTAAAAATGGGGACGCTGTCTGCCGTAATGTGTAACAAGGGCACGCTGTCTGCCGTAATGTGTAACAAGGGCACGCTGTCTGCCGTAATGTGTAACAAGGGCACGCGGTCTGCCGTAATGTGTAACAAGGGCACGCTGTCTGCCGTAATGTGTAAAAAGGGCACGCTGTCTGCCGTAATGTGTAACAAGGGCACGCGGTCTGCCGTTATGTGTAAAAAGGGCACGCTGTCTGCTGTAATGTGTAAAAAGAGGAATCTGTTCGCTGTAAGGTGTAAAAGGGTCTCTACCTGGTGTAGTGGTGCTACTGTGCGGCGTAATTTGAATAATGGAGACTACTGTGTTGGTATTATTTTGTGGCCACACCCCTTCCCCACGAAGCCACGCCACTATGTATTTTTGCGCGCGCCTACGGCGCGCACTGCCCCTGGGGTGGACTTGGATGGGGGGGGGCAAAGCATTTTGTCGCACCTGGGCCCACCGCTTGCTTGTTCCGCCACTGATGCTTCATTATGTCTTGTTTGGAATTTGTTACTTTAAAGTTACAAAAATAAATATCCTTCTTCTGTGGCTAAGCTTCTACAGTACTGTAATAATACAAAGCTTGATTTCTATGCTCTGTTTCATTTTTCAAATATGTTCCTTTTTATATGTTATACATTATAAAACCCTATGTGTGGCATGTTAATCACATATGTTTCTATGCTGCAAAAAAAAGTTACATTAATACGCTTCACTGAAACTGAAACTCCACTGAAACTGCCCTTACAAAAGTATGCAATGACCTCCATGCTGCTAAATCTAAGGGACACTACTCTATACTTATTCTACTTGATCTCTCTGCTGCTTTTGACACTGTGGACCATCCTCTCCTACTGCAAATTCTTAACTCCATTGGTCTGCGTGACACTGCCCTCTCTTGGCTGTCCTTCTACCTTTCTGACCATTCTTTCTCTGTCTCCTCTCATGACTCCACCTCCCCCTCACTTCCACTAACTGTAGGGGTACCCCAAGGTTCTGTCCTTGGTCCTCTTCTCTTCTCTCTCTATACGTCCTCACTAGGTAAGCTCATTAGTTCTTTTGGTTTCCAATATCATCTCTATGCTGATGACACCCAAATCTATCTTTCCTCTCCAGACCTCTCCCCTGCTATCCTCACTCGTATCTCCAACTGTCTCTCTGCTACCTCTTCCTGGATGTCCCAGCGCTTTCTTAAACTTAATATGTCTAAGACCGAGCTGATCATCTTCCCTCCCTCCTGCATAACCTCACCTCCTACAATCTCATTATCTATTGATGGCACTACTATCTCCTCTAGCCCCCAAGTGCGCTGTCTTGGTGTAATCCTTGACTCCTCCCTCTCCTTCAAACCACACATTCAGCACCTCTCACAAACCTGCCATTTTCATCTAAAAAATATTTCCCGGATCAGACCCTTTCTGACCCAGGATGCTACTAAGACTCTTATCCACTCACTGGTCATCTCCAGACTGGACTACTGTAATCTCCTCTTGACTGGCATTCCGGACAAATACCTCTCCCCACTCCAATCTATCCTCAATGCTGCTGCCCGGCTCATCTTCCTCACCAAACGCACTACGTCCACCTCTCCTCTCTTACTAGACCTTCATTGGCTCCCCTTCCCTTTCAGAATCCATTTCAAGCTTCTCACACTCGCTTACAAAGCCCTCACCCACTCCTCTCCCATCTACATCTCTGACCTTATCTCCTTTTACACTCCCACCCGTCCTCTTCGCTCTGTAAATGCACGTCGACTCTCCTGCCTACGGATTACTTCCTCCCACTCCTACCTCCAAGATTTTTCATGTGCTGCACTACTTCTCTAGAATTCCCTACCTCTCCCCCTCAGACTCTCTCCATCTCTACAAAACTTCAAACGGGCTCTCAAGACCCACTTCTCACCAAACCCAACCAAATCTCATCCTAACCCTCTGTTCTACGCTCTCTATGTACCCCATCTGTGTCACCCCTGTCTGTCTACCCCTCCCCTTTAGAATGTAAACTCTCACGAGCAGGGCCCTCTTCCCTCATGTGCTTATCCTTTCTTACTTTAATAATCTTCAACTGCACCAATTCCAGCAGTCTTCTGCCACCTGATACTTATTCCAGTGTCATCTGCTGATGTAACTATGTTTATTTACCCTGTACTTGTCCTATACTGTCATCAACTGTAAGTTGCTGTTTTCCTGTTTGATTATTTGTTTATGAACTACTGTAATTGGGCACTGCGGAACCCTTGTGGCGCCATATAAATAAAGGATAATAATAATAATAATAATGTTCTGTATGCTGCATGTTATTCTCAGTAACTGTTTTAATTATCTGTAGCGCTTATATTGCTCATTATCCAATATGCTATGTTCAGGTCTGTTCTTACTTGAATGGCCAATGTTAAGCAGAATTTCTAAAATACGGGTTCGGTATGATATACCAGTGGTCGGGATGTCGGCAGTCACATGACCGACAATTGCTTCCGGACATTGAAAACCCTGACATCGGAGGGGGTCAGTATTTTTACCCTCCGCTACCCTAACCCTCCGGGGGTGGCAGCTACAGTAGAGCCTCGTAGGAGGCTACCATCTTTCCCAGAAGGCGAATGCACTGATGAACCGATACCTGGGCTGGCTTCAAGACATCCCAGACCATGGATTGAATTACCAACACTTTCTCCAGTGGTAGGAACACCTTCTGCATCTCCGTGTCGAGTATCATCCCCAGGAGGGGCAGTCTCCTTGTCGGTTCCAAATGCGACTTTGGAAGGTTCAGGATCCAACCATGATCCTGGAGCAGCTGAGTTGAGAGAGCAATACTCTGCAACAGCCACTCCCTGGACGACGCCTTTATCAGCAAATCGTCCAGATATGGAATTATGTTCACTCCCTGCTTGCGGAGAAGAAACATAATTTCCGCCATGACCTTGGTGAACACCCTTGGTGCTGTGGAGAGGCCAAATGGCAATGTTTGGAACTGATAGTGACAGTCCTGTAGTACGAACCGTAGATAGGCCTGGTGAGGCGGCCAGATCGGAATGTGGGGGTACGCAACCTTGATATCCAAGTATACTAGGAATTCCCCCTCCTCCAGACCTGAGATCACCGCTCTCAGAGACTCCATCTTGAATTGGAAAACCCTCAAGTAGGGGTTCAATGACTTCAGGTTCAATATAGGCCTTGAAGGAAAACAACCTAGGTAAACTGGGTCATTGTTCTAATGCTGCTACTAAAAGAACAGGATTAGTCAATCATGTATAAACAAACAAATTCAAGCAATGGAAATAGCAGCGCTAATGTGTGAACGGTATTAAAAATAGATGATTTGGATGAAAAATGTTAAGCATTTATTAAAACAATTCAAATGGCAATAAAAACAGTATTTTCAACGACTTGTGCTAGTTTTTTGAATGTGTCCATTCCTTTAAGAATTAACTGGACTACAATTAAGTGTGGGTTCTGTAATTAGGGGCTGATGGCACAGTCCAAGTACATTTACATTACCACACAGCCACCGCTAGAGGAAGGAGTCCCTTGAAGAAATTCCTTAGAGGGATGTTGGTAGCAAAAACCTGGATCCTCAATAGAATGCGGAGCTTAATTTACAAGATAGGTGTGGAAGATCCCTGAAGGTGAATCCCTTCACCAAATTCAATTCCTGCTTGAGTAGATTTAAAGTCCATTATGGTCCGGGCATAGAATGGTGGCACGTAGTCAGTTGATGAACAACACCTGACGCGTTTCGCTGCAGTCGCTGCAGCTTTATCAAAGGTCTTACCGAACCATCCGGCTTCGGTACCACAAACAAGTTTGAGTAATAACCCTTGGTTTTTAGGTGAGGTGGAACTGGAACAATAACATTTGTTCGTACCAATTTTTTAATGGCTTCCTGTAGGATAACACTTTCTGTCAGCGAAATTGGTAAGCCTGATTTGAAGAATCTGTGAGGAGGGAGTTCCTGAAACTCCAGTCTGTACCCCTGGGTAACAATATCTGTCACCCAGGGGTCCAGGCATAAAGACGCCCAGACGTGACTGAAATCTTTTAGTCTCGCTCCCACCTGCCCGATCTCCAAGCTGGAAGGTCCACCGTCATGCAGATTTGGAGGAAGCAGAACCTGGTTTCTGTTCATGGGAACCTGGTGGTGCAGGTTTTTTGGATTTTCCCCTACCTCCTCTAAAGAAGGTGGGGGGAGGTTTGGATTTTTAAAATCTTGCGGTCCAAAAGGACTGCAGTGTAGGCGTAAGATAAGATTTACTAGCCGGTGCTGCAGCGGAGGGAAGAAATGTCGACTTACCCGCAGTCTCCATGGAAATCCACGCATCCAATGTGTCCCCAAATAGTGCCT
This sequence comes from Pseudophryne corroboree, assembly GCF_028390025.1. Taxonomy (NCBI): domain Eukaryota; kingdom Metazoa; phylum Chordata; class Amphibia; order Anura; family Myobatrachidae; genus Pseudophryne; species Pseudophryne corroboree. The sequence goes on along the minus strand of NC_086444.1, from coordinate 847,955,416 downwards.
GACCTGTGAAGGGTAGTTTCTCCACACTTTTCTTGGATTCTGCATCCGCAGTCCAGTGGCGTAGCCAGAGTCCTCTGCGTGCCGATACTGCCATGGAAGTAGCCCTCGCATTAAGCAGGCCAATGTCCTTCATGGCCTCCACCATGAAACCTGCAAAATCCTGTATGTGACTTAAAAACAAGTCAATGTCACTCCTATCCATAGTATCCAAGTCCTCTAGTAAAGTGCCTGACCATTTTACTATGGTTTTAGAAATCCACCCACAAGCAATAGTGGGCCTTAAGGCCACGCCTGTAGCCGTGTAAAGTTATTTGAGCGTAGTCTCAATCTTGCGGTCAGCTGGCTCCTTTAAGGCGGTTGAACCAGGGACAGGTAAAACCACCTTTTTAGAAAACCTAGATACAGAAGCGTCTACTATAGGTGGGTTTTCCCACTTATTCCTATCCTCTTCAGGGAAAGGGAAAGCAATGAAAATTCTTTTAGAGATTTGGATTTTTTTTCTCTGGGTTTTCCCAGGATTTTTCAATAAGGAGTTATACTCCTTTGAAGACGGGAAGGTAAGTGAGGATTTCTTATTTACTGTAAAACAAGATTCCTCTTCCGGCTCAGGTACCTTCTCAGTAATATGCAAAACATCCCTAATGGCTTCAATCACGAGCTGCACCCCTTTAGCATGGGATGCATCTCCCCCCTGCATATCCCCATCGCCATCCCCTGTATCAGAGTCAGTATCCGTGTCAGCTTGCATTATCTGGGCAAGAGTAGGCTTTTGTGGGTATGTAGGTGGGCTCCTAGACGAAGTAGTGGGAGCTGAATACTTCAAACTCTCTACAGATTTTCTCAAAAACTGTGTCTTTCTCAGTATGTGACATCCTATTTGAAATCAGGGATATCATCCCCCGTAAAGAATCCACCCATGGGGGTTCGGATTTAGAAGGCTAAGACAGCATATTGCAGTCCTGAGTACATGGAATAGACTCCTCAGGAGAAGAAAAACACTCTGCAGCACAGGACACTGAGTCCTTAGACATGGTAATGTGGTATATACACACTTACACACACACAGGAAAATGTCAGATACAGTTTCCCCCAGAGTACCTTCAGAGAGTCACAGAGTATGAGGAACCAGCACACTGTGCCCTTTCAGGCGGGTGTGGTTCATCAAATCGACAGTGTCTAGGTCGACAATGTTTAGGTCGACCACTATAGGTCGACAGTCACTAGGTCGACATGGATGGAAGGTCGACAGGGTTTCTAGGTCGACATGTGCTAGGTAGACAGGTCTAAAGGTCGACATTTTTTTTTTTCGTGTGTCATTTTCTTCGTAGATTGACCAGGATCCCAAATTAGTGCAACGCGTCCCCTCGCATGGCTTGCTTTGCTCACCATGCTTCGGGCATGGTGCCTTCGCTCCGCTACCGCTTCGCTCGGCACACTTTACCGTTCCAATCGTAGTCCACGTGGATCGTTAAGTATGAAAAAAAAAATGTGAAAAACTCATGTCGACCTTTAGACCTGTCGACCTATCACATGTCGACCTAGAAACCCTGTCGACCTTCCATCCATGTCGACCTAGTGACTGTCGACCTATAGTGGTCGACCTAAACATTGTCGACCTAGACACTGTCGATCTTCAGACCGGATCCCCTTTCAGGCTGTTATGATAAAAGCCTGGCACTGACTAACTACCCTTAATAGGGTAATTAGTACTAGTACCACAACCCCCCGTCTATAACACCCTGGTACCGCAGAGGTATGCTGGAGTTATGTGGAGGGCAGCGCTCCCTGTCAGCGTTCTTTCCTATGTATCTGCAGGGAGAAAATGGTGCTGGTGAGTGCTGGATCTGCTCTGAGAGGAAGCCCCGTCCCTTGCAATGGCGCACAGCTTCCTGCACTAATTGTTTATACTGGCCTGAGGTGTTTGTTGCTAACAGTGGGATTAGCCCCTGTTAGCTGAGTGACCAGTTTAGGGTGAATTGTGCATGCTCAGGATGCCCCTCAAAGCGCTTACACAAAGTGTTGCTGAGCTTTCCGGAGCGCAGCCTATCAGAGCTGCTCTCCAACCCTTGTGCCGCCATACCCGCCGGCGACCCGCTAACTGGGATGCCGGCGCTGTACTAACCACTCTTTCTTCTGGCTCTGTTAGGGGGTGGCAGCCGTGCTGCGGGAGTGAGCGGTCGCCTCGTGGGCTTGCGATCAGCACCCTCAAGAGCTCAGTGTCCTGTCAGCGGAGATAGCGAACCATTAACTCTTCAGGAAGTTGGTTCCTACTCCTCCCCTAAGTCCCACGACTCTTAGAAAAAAAATTAAACTAGAAAAACTCCTAGGAGCTCATTTTCTAAACTGAGTCTGGTAGGAGGGGCATAGAGGGAGGAGCCAGCCCACACTATTAAACTCTTAAAGTGCCAGTGGCTCCCAAGGAACCCGTCTATACCCCATGGTACTAAATTGGACCACAGCATTCTTTAGGATGTGAGAGAAAATACTATGGAGAAATTGGAGGTATTAAAAACACTGCTCGATAATTAATTATACTCGTAAATTTATTCCCATGGTCAGCAAAAAAAGGAGTAATAATTCCAAACCAATGTGGCTTAACAAAAAGATTAAGGAAATAATAGACACAAAGAGGCGAACATTCAGAAAATATAAATCATACGGAAAAGCGGAGTCATTCCAGTACTACTGTATAAGGATTGTAACAAAATATGTAAAAAAGAAAAAAGAGCGGCTAAAACAGAAACTGAAAAGCTAGTAGCAGAGGAAAGTAAATTAAATCCCAAAAAGTTTTTCAAATACATAAACAGCAAAAGATTATAGAAGGAGAGTATAGGCCCGTTAAAGGACACTGTGGGAGTCTTAAAGACAATAAGAATATAGCGGAAAAATTAAATGAGTTTTTCGCATCAGTATTCACAATAGAGGTCCAGATGGTGGGATTAACACATAACCTCATCAATGATAATCTCCCACTACTAAGTGCTTTTTTAAATGAGGAAATAGTCTGTGACCAATTTAAAAAAAATTAAGATTAACAAATCACCTGGTCCCGACGGAATTCACCCAACGGTTCTCATGGCAATACACTACGAATTAGCTAGACCCCTATATTTGATTTTCACTGACTCACTTACATCAGGCATGGTTCCAAAAGATTGGCGTATAGTGGAAGTAGTGCCGATATTTAAAAAGGGAAGTTAATCTGAACCAGGTAAGTATAGACCAGTTAGTCTTACATCTATAGTGGGGAAAGGCAGAGCCGGATTAAGTCCATGGGGGGCCCGGGGTACTTAAAACAGTGGGGCCCCTATTCAAGAGAGGAGGAGGAGGGCGGGGGGGTCACATACCAGCCAAACGATCGAACTGCGTTCCCGTCCCCGCCAACTGCACAGACAGCTGAGCGACGGCTCAGCTCTCCAATCATGTATGAATGAAGCAGCCTGCTGCTCAGCCATTGGGGCACCCTACTTCGCTCATACGTTACTGGACAGCTGAGCTGTCGCTCAGCTGTCCTGTTTGTACGGCCGCCGCTGCAGTGCGGACAGGAGTACAGCACCACAGATCGGATCGGAAGAGAGATCTGATCTGTAGTGTGGCAGGGGGCCCTTTTGACAAGGGGGGCCCGGGGGTACGTATCCCCGGGACCCCCTCCCCTTAATCCGGCTCTGGGGAAAGTACTGGAAGGTATCTTAAGGGATAGTATGCAGAAGTTCCTTGAAGACAATAAGGCTATTAATAGGAACCATCATGGATTTGTGAAGGATAGATCATGTCAATCAAACTTACTAGGCTTTTATGAAACGGTTAGCGTGAAACTAGATCAGGGTAAGGAGGTGGATGTAATATTTTTAGACTTTGCTAAAGCTTTCGACACATTACCGCACATGAGATTTAGCTATAAGTTACAAGAACTGGGGCTAGGGAGCACAATATGCACTTGGGTTAGAAATTGGTTAGATAATTGGGAGCATCAAGTTGTGGTTAATGGAACTTCTTCAAATTGGACTGAACTACTTAGTGGTGTACCACAAGGGTCTGTACTTGGACCACTACTGTTTTAACATTTTCATAAATGATCTAGCAGTAGGTCTAGAGAGCATGGTGTCAATTTTTGCAGACAATACCAAACTGTGTAAGGTTATATATTCAGTGGGGGATGCTGAGTCTCTTCAGAATTATTTATTTAAACTGGAAGCATGGCCAGCCCAATGGAGAATGAGGTTCAATACAGACAAGTGTAAGGTAATTCACTTTGGTAGCAAAGAAAATAATACCACCTACACACTAAATGGCGTAGAATTAGGGGATTCTGTACTGGACAAGGTGTTCACATAGATAACAAACTTAGCAGCAGTACCCAAAGTAGGATTGCAGCAAAAAAGGCGAACAAGGTATTAGCATGCATTAATCGGGGGAATTGATGCAAGGGATGAGGGTGTATACTCCATTATATAAATCCCTACTGAGGCCGCATCTTGAATACTGTGCACAATGTTGGGCACCATACTACAAAAAGGATATCCTGGAACTAGAAAAGGTTCAGAGGCAGGTGACCAAACTAATTAATGAGAATGGGATGGAGAAGCTGGAATACGAGGAAAGGTTTACTAGGCAAGGCATGTTTACATTGGTAAAGAGGAGATTAACACTTACAAATATATAAGGGGAGAATATACAGAGCTTGCGGATGATCTGTTTTTGATAAGATCGACACAGAGGACACGTGGACACCCGCTTAGGTTATATGAGAGGAGATTTTGCACACAGAGGCGAAAAGGTTTCTTCACAGTACGGACAATAGGGGTTTGGAATTCCCTGCCTGAGGAAGTAGTAATGGCAGACTCGGTCAATATTTTTAAGAATGGGCTAGATAAATTCTTAATGGATAAGGATATACAGGGTTATGGTGGGTAGATCACGCAATCATTATCAAAAGAGAAAAAATAACACAACGGCCGACATTTACAATAGATCATTTTAGTCCTAAAAATGACACCGAGTAGGAGACCATAAACAGGTTGAACTCGACGGACAAGTTGTATTTTTCAACCTCATAAACTATGTTACTATCTTACTATGTAATCAGCTCCTGTCATTTTTCAAACCTGTAATGATTTGCTGGTGCGATATCACCTTCCACTTATCACTTCTTTATCACTGCTTTATCACCTCTCCAAGCTTAATACATCTGTCCCAATTGTAGTGCCCAAGCTTATATCGGACTGGGCATGATAAAACAATTGTATTATTCACATTGTCTGATGTATCAGTGTATTGTACAAGTTAAATGTCTTTGCAGGTCAAATGGTAGAAACTTAATTGATTTGCTGGAATGTGCTCATAGCCAGAAGTCCAGAGACAAATGCTAATCAGCCCTAGAATCCTGTGTATGGGACAGGAATAAGTGAATAGGCAGAACAAGATATATATGGGCACCAATGCGCTAATCACAAATGTTCTTATCAAAGTCCAAATATCTTACATCAAACGATGTGTCAGAAGTATTCAGTCTCTATACCAATGTTCCTCCCAGAATAGTCAGCGTACCGTGTGGAAAAGGACCTTAATTAGGAATATATCCTCTTGTCCTCACATATGTAGCTCCACCACAGGGATAGATGTTACCTTTAAATTTTCCAAAGATAAACGGAAAATAGTGCAAGTACAGTCGAATGCTAAGTTAAAATGATATTTTAATAAAATTGCACTCACAATAAACAGAATGATAAAAAGCATGTAACCACTATTGTGGGTTAGGACATTTGCCAGGCATTCGTGCAGTTACCCTCCCAGATCTCAGATGGGATGATGCGGCTCAGCGGTCCGGATACACTGAACCCCACTCACAGGAGACTGTCACCGCCAGGAATTGTCCACAAAACACCAGTCACCACGCCTGAAGCTTTTCGGACCTCAGTCCTTCATCAGATGCCTCTGATGAAGGACTGAGGTCCGAAAAGCTTCAGGCGTGGTGACTGGTGTTTTGTGGACAATTCCTGGTGGTGACAGTCTCCTGTGAGTGGGGTTCAGTGTATCCGGACCGCTGAGCCGCATCATCCCATCTGAGATCTGGGAGGGTAACTGCACGAATGCCTGGCAAATGTCCTAACCCACAATAGTGGTTACATGCTTTTTATCATTCTGTTTATTGTGAGTGCAATTTTATTAAAATATCATTTTAACTTAGCATTCGACTGTACTTGCACTATTTTCCGTTTATCTTTGGAAAATTTAAAGGTAACATCTATCCCTGTGGTGGAGCTACATATGTGAGGACAAGAGGATATATTCCTAATTAAGGTCCTTTTCCACACGGTACGCTGACTATTCTGGGAGGAACATTGGAATAGAGACTGAATACTTCTGACACATCGTTTGATGTAAGATATTTGGACTTTGATAAGAACATTTGTGATTAGCGCATTGGTGCCCATATATATCTTGTTCTGCCTATTATTTAGGGACCTGTGAGGAGTCCTTTTTGGTGCACTAAAGCTGCTGTTCACAGTTGGCGCGATATACAGAAATATTTCTTTTCAAGGAATAAGTGAATAAACACAGCAAGGGTTAAGACTGCAGTTCAGGGAAGACACACTGTCTACCCAGGTGTGAAATGGTCTTCCTGGTCTGGTGTACCAGATCAACAGTTTGTTTGCACAGGAACCAGGTCCAGGGCTTTAAAGCAAGCCATAAAGATGAAAGTAACAGCCCTGCTAGACTGGCTGAGAAACCCCAAAGTGTAAGCGGAGACTCAATCCACTTTGGCTATGGGAGGGTTAAAGGAATCCCAAAGAGGTGGGTCCCGGGGGGGATGCTGCAGTATGGAGGTTTAATTATGAGAAGCACAGACCAAAAGTTGTCATTATCATTGAGGTGGCATCCAGGGAGAGACTGGGGCCTATAATGTCCAGGATATGAAGAGAGACGTCACTCAACCACCGTTTGATTCTACAGCTGATCGGAACGTTGTATTTTTGCCCCCTTATTTTTATTTCTTGAAATTGTGATTACTGATGTGACTATTTACACTATTATACTCTTGTAACCTTTCTTTTTCTGTAACTATAGGCTTTGAAGTTTGTACTTGAATTAAAAATCTTAATTTTAGTTCTGGATTCTGTGATTTTATACCTAAGACCCGAGAGGCTCATGTCACCTAATTTTTCCATATTAAAAATTGTGTATGCGGGTGAGAGCCGAAGCTCGCCCTAGGCATGGTCCCTCAAAGTTGCTTGGCCTGATTGGCGCAGTGACTGGTACTTCTGCTGGTGGCAGTAACTGTGTTCATTTACCACACACACGGAGGTAATCAGTAAGGTGTCGCGGGCAGCAGTTCTCAGATTGGCGTATCTGGAAAATTGCCGCACTGGAATTGTGACACCAATATTTGGTGTGACCATCCTTTGCCTTCAAATTCTTATAGGTATATGATTCTTATAGGTATATGATTTGCCAATCATACCAAACAAAGCTCAACAAACTGCCTTCTGTTACAGCCAAATATTTAAAATTTTGACTCATCAGTCTAGAGCACCTGCTTCTATTTTTCTGCACGCCAGTTCATATGTTTTTGTGCATAGCTGAGTTGCTTGGTCTTGTTTTCATGTCAAAGGTATGGCTTGTCGGACACAATTCTTCCATGATGACCACTTCTGCCCAGACTTCTCTGAATAGTAGATGGGTGTACCTGGGTCCCACTTGTTTCTGATAGTTCTGAGCTGATGGCTCTGCTGGACGGGTGCTGAAATGCCATCAGACGGTCAGGATCCCAGCTGTCGAAATATCAACACTAGAATCTCGACACTGCTCAGAATGCTGGCGCCGGCATCACGAATGAGATCACAATACCAGCGCCGGCATCCGGACACCCAGGACCTCGAACGAGTGACCGCCGGGCCACAGGAGAAGTAGGCCACAGGGAGGGGGGGGGGTAGAGAGATTAGGTTTAGGTTGTGAGGGGAGGGTTAAGGTTAGGCTGTGGGGAGGGGGGTTAGGTTTAGACACCCACGAGGAGGGTTATGTTTCGGCTGCGGGGGGGGGGGGGGGGAGAGGGTTAGGCTGCAGGAAAGGGGGTTAGTTTTAGTATTATATATTCAGTAATCTCTGCTACAAGGAAAAAGGGTGTTAAAAATAAACAGTCAGACCCTTGATCTATAATCCGAAGTCCGCAGGAATAGTGTAGTGCGACTGAACAAGCTTATGAGCCATTTTTTTAAATCACAAAGACAAAAAACTGTATGTGAAATACATATGTTGAGTAGATTACATCTCCAGTGTAACAATGGAGCAAGCACAGAACTACAGGATGCTATTTTGTGTGAGGGATGCTATTTAACTGCTTGATAAAACACTTCATTCTCCATGAAGTGTTTTTTTTTTTTTTAATAATGATAAATACTGTACATACTTTACAAATGTAAATGAAAAGTCCAGCAAGAAATTCCCAACCAGAATAATTAGGCAACAGGGATATCATGATGTTCCAAGTGTGGTTGGAATGTTCTTGATTATAAATCCAATGTGAAGAACTAGTGAGTACACAAAACAAGAGAAGCTTCTTAAGTAACTGTTAAATTATTGATTCTGTTACAATTTCCAGCTCTTGCTCCCAAATTGCCTTAGCTTACCACCCGACAGAGCCAGATTAAGGCAACCTATACCCCTTTTCCACCTAAATCCCGGGTTCGATCCAGGGCTTGGTCAGACCCCATTTACACTAACCGTTTGACCTGAGTTATTGCTGGGTCGACACCATTTATACTGCATGTGTGCAGTCTTCTCCCCACTGCCGGCACATAGAGATGACATCTTCTAAAAGTGTCGGTGATCCAGCTCTCCATATACTTGTAACGGGACACGGGTCGGATGACCCGGGTCACCCATTTATACTGAAGCCTTACACAAACCTTACACAGTAAGCTCATTACCTGGGTTGGATTCTCGGGTCACTGGAACCGGGTAATACTTTTTGACCCTTTTCCACTGAGCCACGACCTGGGTTAACCCTAGTTTGGGACCCCATACACTGATTTAACCATATAACACCATTTACTTAACCTACACGCACTGATCACTATACACAGGGCACATCTATATGACACAATTAATATACACACGCTGACATCAAACAAACTGATTTGTATCTACAGGTCATGCTGGCATCACATACCTTGTACTCATTGATCAGAACCCATGTCCTACTTACAACACATGTCTGACACACTGATAAATGTACACAGGTCACACTGATATCACACACATTGTACACACTGATATTCCCCATCTATCCATGAGCTTTTCTCTTCCAAGCTCCTCTGTCCACCAGATTTTCTCTCACAAGCCTCTCTGTCCACCAGCTTTCCCTACTCACCAGCTTGTCTTTCTCTAATGCCCTCTTTTCACCATTTCTTCCCTCACACGGTCCATGTCAACCAGTTTGTCCCTCCAATGACATTCCTGCCCACCAGTTTTTTACCCACATGCCACACCAGACAAGATGTTTTCCCTCAAATTCCCCATTCTCACCAGCTGATTCCTAACATGCCCCTCTTTTGACAGCGCACCTCACATCACCACTTCTTACTTGATTTGTTTCAACTGACTTACACTCACTACCCTTACAATGAAACATAAGTGTAAACCCCAGGGGTCAGAGAAATATGTGTTGAGATCCACTAATTAGGACTCAGTACACATTTTTCTGACCACCGGTGCTCACACCATTGTGGCTAAATCACAAGAGTGACAGAGCAGACGGAAGGATATCTCCTGGCGCCAGAGCCGGCCATAGGCATATGCAAACTAGGCAATTGCCTAGGGCATTTGATATGCCTAGGGGCATCAGCAGCTTCTAATATACAAAAGTTTGAGGTGCCTAAGTGCGCTAATTGTGTTGCAGCCTAAACAATATTTGAATGTGGAGTCACACAATTTCCACAAGAAACAAGTATATGCAAAAAAAAACAAATATTGCGCTTTAGGCGCTCACAATTTATAAATACACTTCCCTTGTTTTTTGAAGCAGTGGATCTGAGATTTCTTTCCTTTTCAACTCTCACGTTTTATGTTCATGAAAAAAAACACAGAATATACACCACGATCCTCGTGTATTATATTGGGGTATAGTTATTATTCACTCTATATGATTCCCCCGAAAACAAGGAGACAGTGACGGGGAAACCCCCCTTCCACAACACTTACAATAGTGCAGAGGGAAACATGCATGTAATGTTGGTCTTTATGGTCATTCACTCAACACCATATGTGCAACAGATACCGGGGTTGCCCCCTTCTTTGAACACTCATGATTTCACTGATATATATCATGCACGTAAGATTTGTCTTTTTCTTCTCCACGCCTTAAACCAGAAAGGCCATGCACTCTTTTCCTCCAAAAGGAATGCAAAGGAGAAGGATGTCGTGATAAAAGATCCTTTTAATAACACACAAACATCAGTAAAAAGCAGAATTTGATCGTACCCGAGTGGATAAAGGTGATAAGATGTTAAGCAGAAATAACGGGGCCCCGTTAGTCTGATCTCCTTTTGGCTCCCCAAGGGTACGTCCAGTTGTCCAGTGCAGGCCTCTCCACCAACGCGTTTCGACCCGTTGCCAGGGTCTTTGTCAAGGTGTCAGAGGTGCCTGCATTTTGTTCCTTATATACCCCACTAATAACCAATACATTTCAGGTGTTTTTCCTTAGTGAACATTCACCAGGACTCTGTATACCTAATTACCTAATCTATACATGGTTAGATCTCTCTATTTACTATACATAGTCCGGGCCGCGGGTGACCTCCGGTCACCCGATACCGGAAGTGATGCAATCCCCGTGCTCCGGATCTCGTTGTTCTGTCCCTGGATCCACCAGTCATTTCCTGAGGTAGAGGTGACGTCATTCTGCGGCGTCCATCCGCCCACCGATCAATTCAGCCGTTCTCGCCTCTACAGAAATGGCCGCTCCCGAACTTCCGGTTCTATGATGCCACACTTCCTGTCCCTCCGTTTTACACGTACTGATATCTTCTTCCTGGATTTCTTGGTTCCATAGTATTAAAATCGTTCATTCCATCTGAAACAAATGCAGTGTACATGATCCATACCCAAAACATCAATAATAAAATACATAAAATCTCGATACTGACGTATCAATAAAAATTTTTATAAACATAAAAATGTTCACAATGTATCCGTAAAAACTTTACAAGTTATAAAAACCACTTCACCTCGAAATCTTGATTTAACCCTACTGGTGCCAGGGTTTTGAACGTGTGTATAAGTTGCATCTCGGATTTTGCTAAACGAATAGTGGTGTTTTTGTCTCTCTCTGTGGGTTTGATATGTTTAATCCCAAAAAAACCCTTTATGTGACTTACAGAACAATTATGCACAGTTTTAAAATGTGCTGACAATGAGTGCGTTTCAAGCCCATTTTTTATGTTCCTTAGATGCTCTCCAAGTCTGACCTTAAGAGGTCTTGAAGTCCGACCAATGTAAAATTTATTAGTCACACACTATAGTGTAAATCACGTTAGCAGTGTTACATGTGATAAACTCTGTTATCTTAAATTCACGTGCATTGATCAGGATAGTTTCATATTTTGATGTCGTTCCTCCACTAATATTCCGACACCCAATACAGTTACTGCATCTATAGAAGCCCTTTGATCGATTGTAACCAGGTCGTTTAGCTTCTGAATGTATGCTTTTAACTAATTGGGATTTAATGTTGGCCGCCTTCCTATAGATGTGTATGGGTTTCTTTGGCAAATGGGGTCCTATTATCGGATCTAATTTTAATGTGTTCCAGTGTCTTCTGAACACTTTTTCAATTTCTCTATGTTGGGCATTGTAGTTTGTAATGAACGCCCATTGAAACTCTTTACTTTTCTTTTTGGTTTTTTTATTTGTACATAATAAGTCTGTTCTATTTGCATCTACTGCTGTGTTTAAACCTTTCTCTACCTGGTGTTTATCATACCCACATGAAAGGAAAGATTCTTTCATATTTTCTGCTTGAGATTCAAAAACCGTATCCTCAGTACAATTACGTCTCAGCCTCTTGAACTGTCCTTCCGGAATGGAGTTTAACCAGTTTTTATGATGGCAGCTATCAGCATATATATATGAGGAACAGTCTGTAGGTTTTTGATATGTCTGTGTACATATATTGTTTTCTTTAATATAGATGGTAATATCCAAAAAGTTCAATTTCTCTGTTTCAATCTCAAACGTTAGTTTAATATTGAGGTCATTGGTGTTTAAATATGTGCAGAATTCCTCCAACCTATCTCTACTTCCCTTCCATACGAAAAAAATTTCGTCTATATAGCATACCCATAGTACCAGGTCCACCCCAAATTCGCTATGCCACATGGACTCCTCCTCCCAGAGTCCCAGAAATATGTTGGCATAGCTTGGGGCGAACCTGGCACCCATGGCCGTCCCTGTCAGTTGAATAAAAAATTCACCTTTAAAGAGAAAAAAGTTGTGCTCCAGTATAAATTGGATTATATTAAAGGGAATCCAATTTATGCTGGAGCACAACTTTTTTCTCTTTAAAGGTGAATTTTTTATTCAACTGACAGGGACGGCCATGGGTGCCAGGTTCGCCCCAAGCTATGCCAACATATTTCTGGGACTCTGGGAGGAGGAGTCCGTGTGGCATAGCGAATTTGGGGCGGACCTGGTACTATGGGCACGCTATATAGACGACATTTTTTTCGTATGGAAGGGAAGTAGAGATAGGTTGGAGGAATTCTGCACATATTTAAACACCAATGACCTCAATATTAAACTAACATTTGAGATTGAAACAGAGAAATTGAACTTTTTGGATATTACCATCTATATTAAAGAAAACAATATATGTACACAGACATATCAAAAACCTACAGACTGTTCCTCATATATATGCTGAGAGCTGCCATCATAAAAACTGGTTAAACTCCATTCCGGAAGGACAGTTCAAGAGGTTGAGACGTAATTGTACTGAGGATACGGTTTTTGAATCTCAAGCAGAAAATATGAAAGAATCTTTCCTTTCATGTGGGTATGATAAACACCAGGTAGAGAAAGGTTTAAACACAGCAGTAGATGCAAATAGAACAGACTTATTATGTACAAATAAAAAAAACAAAAAGAAAAGTAAAGAGTTTCAATGGGCGTTCATTACAAACTATAATGCCCAACATAGAGAAATTGAAAAAGTGTTCAGAAGACCCTGGAACACATTAAAATTAGATCCGATAATAGGACCCCATTTGCCAAAGAAACCCATACACATCTATAGGAAGGCGGCCAACATTAAATCCCAATTAGTTAAAAGCATACATTCAGAAGCTAAACGACCTGGTTACAATCGATCAAAGGGCTTCTATAGATGCAGTAACTGTATTGGGTGTCGGAATATTAGTGGAGGAACGACATCAAAATATGAAACTATCCTGATCAATGCACGTGAATTTAAGATAACAGAGTTTATCACATGTAACACTGCTAACGTGATTTACACTATAGTGTGTGACTAATAAATTTTACATTGGTCGGACTTCAAGACCTCTTAAGGTCAGACTTGGAGAGCATCTAAGGAACATAAAAAATGGGCTTGAAACGCACTCATTGTCAGCACATTTAAAACTGTGCATAATTGTTCTGTAAGTCACATAAAGGTTTTTTTTGGGATTAAACATATCAAACCCACAGAGAGAGACAAAAACACCACTATTCGTTTAGCAAAATCCGAGATGCAACTTATACACACGTTCAAAACCCTGGCACCAGTAGGGTTAAATCAAGATTTCGAGGTGAAGTGGTTTTTATAACTTGTAAAGTTTTTACGGATACATTGTGAACATTTTTATGTTTATAAAAATTTTTATTGATACGTCAGTATCGAGATTTTATGTATTTTATTATTGATGTTTTGGGTATGGATCATGTACACTGCATTTGTTTCAGATGGAATGAACGATTTTAATACTATGGAACCAAGAAATCCAGGAAGAAGATATCAGTACGTGTAAAACGGAGGGACAGGAAGTGTGGCATCATAGAACCGGAAGTTCGGGAGCGGCCATTTCTGTAGAGGCGAGAACGGCTGAATTGATTGGTGGGCGGATGGACGCCGCAGAATGACGTCACCTCTACCTCAGGAAATGACTGGTGGATCCAGGGACAGAACAACGAGATCCGGAGCACGGGGATTGCATCACTTCCGGTATCGGGTGACCGGAAGTCACCCGCGGCCCGGACTATGTATAGTAAATAGAGAGATCTAACCATGTATAGATTAGGTAATTAGGTATACAGAGTCCTGGTGAATGTTCACTAAGGAAAAACACCTGAAATGTATTGGTTATTAGTGGGGTATATAAGGAACAAAATGCAGGCACCTCTGACACCTTGACAAAGACCCTGGCAACGGGTCGAAACGCGTTGGTGGAGAGGCCTGCACTGGACAACTGGACGTACCCTTGGGGAGCCAAAAGGAGATCAGACTAACGGGGCCCCGTTATTTCTGCTTAACATCTTATCACCTTTATCCACTCGGGTACGATCAAATTCTGCTTTTTACTGATGTTTGTGTGTTATTAAAAGGATCTTTTATCACGACATCCTTCTCCTTTGCATTCCTTTTGGAGGAAAAGAGTGCATGGCCTTTCTGGTTTAAGGCGTGGAGAAGAAAAAGACAAATCTTACGTGCATGATATATATCAGTGAAATCGTGAGTGTTCAAAGAAGGGGGCAACCCCAGTATCTGTTGCACATATGGTGTTGAGTGAATGACCATAAAGACCAACATTACATGCATGTTTCCCTCTGCACTATTGTAAGTGTTGTGGAAGGGGGGTTTCCCCATCACTATCTCCTTGTTTTCGGGGGAATCATATAGAGTGAATAATAACTATACCCCAATATAATACACGAGGATCGTGGTGTATATTCTGTGTTTTTTTTCATGAACATACAACGTGAGAGTTGAAAAGGAAAGAAATCTCAGATCCACTGCTTCAAAAAACAAGGGAAGTGTATTTATAAATTGTGAGCGCCTAAAGCGCAATATTTGTTTTTTTTTTTGCATCAGCAGCTTCTGCTGATTAAAATGATACGCGGCATGCCTATATTCTGTGTGTAGCATTTCATATGCAGATACAGCCACAGTCTCACACAGTATATAGGCATGCTGCATATCATTTTAATCAGCAGAAGCTGCTTGTGCATCCTAGCCACATAGCAATGCAAATAAGATGCATTTTCATAAAAAAGGTGTGTCCGATGTTAGCATTGAGGCAAGATTTATGGGGACACATCTATATCCAAGCAGAGGCAGAGGTCACAGTGTTAGTGGCAGTGTGAGTGCTGTGTGCATGTGAGTGGGTTGGTTGTACAGTAGTGTTCGGAATATTGTAAGGAGCATTATGTGTGTTATGTAAAAATGCATTAATAATGTGCAACATATGTGTAAGGGGCACTATTTGTGTTATTATGTGTATAAGGTCATTAATAATGTGCGGCATATGTGTAACAGGGTACTACTGTATGTGTGTCATTATGTGTATAGGGGCACTAATAATGTGCAGCAAATGTGTAGGGGGCACTATGTGTGTCATTATGTGTATAAGGGCATTAGTAATGTGCGGCATATGTGTAAGGGACATTATGTGTAAAAGGGCATTAATAAAGGTTGTCATAATGTGTAAGGCGCATTATGTTTATAAGGACATTAATAAGGTGTCTCATATGTATAAGGGGCATTAATGTGTGGAATTAGGTGTATAAATGCATTACTAATGTGTGGCATTATGTGTATAAGGTGCTCTACTATGTGGCGTTGCGTATAGAAAGGGCACTACTGTGTCATCTAATGTGAATAAAGAGCAATAGAGTGTGGTGTAATGTGAATAAGGAGCAATTCAGTGTGATTTAATGTGAATAAGGGGCTCTACTGTGAGGAGTAACATTTATAAGGTAAAGTGATACTACTGTGGGATGTAATATGAATTATGCACACTATCGCATGGTCAAATGTGAATAAAGTTGCAGTACTGTGTGACGTAATTGGAATTGGAGTTACTATTGTGTGGCCATGCCCCTTGCCAGCAAAAACACACCCCTTTTTGGGCTGTGCGCCAAATGTGCGAACTGTTCCTATTTAAAATATAGGGGGTACAAACACCAAAATAAGGACTGCTATAGGTGAGGGGTGATGGTGCTGGGAAAGAGGTGCAAGGTCAGAGGCGGAACCATCGGTGGTGCTAGGGGGCACCAGCCCAAATTTTGCCTAGGGCATCATATTGGTTAGGGCCGGCTCTACCTGGCGCCATTTACCTATAGGCACCGGCCCAGCATGCAATCAGCATTGATGATTTGTCACATCCCCCTGCTCCTAGAATTAAGGCCACATCTGCCTTTATGGCAGCATTCATTTTAAAAAGTGGATCTATTTCAATGTCCATAAACAGTGGTACAGATAGGTCTCCTAGGACCCTGGGCCCCTGGCGACCAAACTCCATTGCTTAATGCAGGCATTTTCAACCACGGTCCTCAAGGCACACCAACAATGCAGGTTTTAGGGATATCCAGGCTGCAGCACAGATGGTTAAATCAAAATAACTGAGCTACTAATTAAGTCACCTGTGCTGGAGCCTGGATATCACCAAAACATGCACTGTTAGTGTGCCTTGAGGACTGTGGTTGGGAATGCCTGGCTTAATGGATAAACCCATGGGCAGATTGGGAATGTATTGTGGCCCTGTATAAAAAAAAAAGAAAAATAAGAAAGTGGCCTTATCTCGGCAGGACCCAAACAACTGTATGAGGGAACAACAGATAAGTAGGCAGGATTCGCCCTAGCTATACCAGTGTTAGGAGAGATCAATGCAACATGCAATATTTGGTGGAGTCAAACAAGTGGGCAAAGCATTAGGCTGGTAGGCAGAGAAAAAACACAACTATATTGGAAAAGCACAGCTATTGCTAAATAATGCAATTAGTATGCACATACATTTTTCTTTTAGCTGTGATTCCCAGGCTATACCTGTAAGAGATGGGAACCACACTGAAAACTAACCGCAAGGCTAGGAGGCATGGAACGGAGCACTGAATGAGCAGTAATAGCAGAAACAAGGGAAGCTCCAATATCCCTTATATTCAGCTCTCAGTTGTAAAAATGTGAATAATTTAGGGGACAATTGCCTACCTGCTTGCATTCCCGCATTGCTAATAAATGATGAAATATAGGATATGAACATGAATGCTGTTTATAGTGCATTAAACAAGTGCATTGCAGAGGAAGGCTTGCGAAAGTACACAAGTTGTGTTGAAAATCTGCATTGAGCTTAATTGAACATTTGAATGCATGCCCAGAAGGTTTAGTGTTTTTGTCAAACAACTGTGCCAGATCAGATTCAGTGTTGCAGTATAAGGACACTCATATTGTTCTAGACCCAAAGGAACAAACTTCTGACAATAACAGATACTGCATGCAGTTAGTAGAACACGTGGAGACCAATGAAGATATCTCATAGACCACCAAACATGTTCTATTACGTTTGGAAAGGGAATAAGGGAAAACTTATCACATTGCTCTGAACCCATTGTATGTGCATTACAAGAACAGAGCCGGCCTTAGCTATAGGCAGGCTAGGCATTTGCCTAGGGCATTCAAGCATGTCTAGGGGCATCCAAGCATGTCCCTGCAGCATCTCATGCTGAGAGGGACAGTCCGCAAACTAACTGTTACTTTCCAAATGTATTCAATCAGTACTTGTATACACTGCTGTTTACATTTGTCAAAAAAAATGCACACTGTGCCTTAAACTTCCTCTGACATGCTTGAATGCCCCTGACTTGTGAGACCTCAGACAGACCGCAGAAGCCCAGTAAATGCAATTCCTGGACCTGTGACATTTTTACTGACTATATAAGGTTATTACTGGATGGCTTCTTATGATAACACATGTGTATTTTGGAAGACTGCTTCACAGAAACCTGACATCACCTATACTGCTTGTGCACATAGGGGAGGGGGACCCTGTTATCCTGTGTCCCTTATCCCTGTGCAAACCCCAGGTGTCTGCAGGGACAAAACATGGGCAGTGTTCTCCCCACACTTTATTTCCTAGTCAGTCCATACCGTAAAATTCCCCTGCCATCTAGCACTGTAACGTGGTCAGTAAGTTGCGTTGTGCTATTTCTATATGAAACATCAGTGCAGCGTGACTTTCGGACACATCAGACTGGAGGGCAGAGCATTTAGCTCCCACAGTATAAAGTAAAGTGCATGCAGTTAACGGGAGTAACAGACACCAGCAAACACACTGAATAGTGAAGAGAATGGACAGTTTCTACATGTTTGATACTGATCTTTTTGTATAACCAGCAAGTGTGGCAGTAACTGTGGCAGTATATGTGTATTATGGGCATTACTAATGTGGGGCATATGTGTAAGGTGCATTACTGTGTGGCATTATGGGCATTACTAATGTGGGGCATATGTGTAAGGTTCCTTTACTGTGTGGAATTATATGTATTATGGTCATTACTGTGTGGCATTGTGCAGAGTTGAACTGGCCCACAGGGTAACCCCCCGGTGGGCCCCACTACCTGAGCGTTGCAGGTACAGATGCAGAACTAGCGGCGGAGCTAGGGGGCACCAGACAAAATTTTGCCTAGGGCATCAAATTGGCTAGGGCCGGCTCTGTACAAGAACATTGCTAAGTGAGCACAGGGAGTAAGTTAAATATGAATTAATACAAAAGCAAATGCCTGCTTATTGTAGCTATACTGGTGTTTGTAAAATACAACAGCTTAAGAATCTCAAATAAGTTGATGTCTGTATGTGTTCAACAAGTGAGTTACAACTATACAAATATCCTATACTACTAGTGAGAGTACATAATACTACCCCTTTTACACAGTTATTGCTGGGTTTAACTTGAGTTGCGGCTCGATGTAAAAGGGTTAACTCAGGTCCAGTGACCCGGGAATCCAATCCAGCAAGCTACCTGAGTTGGTCCGAGAAACACCTGGGTTACAGGGCAGTGTGAATGGGTAACCTGGGTCGTCCATTCCGGGTCCTGTTATCTGCATAGGGAGAGCCACATTCCGTAAACCCAGGCAATATCCCAGGTTCACCCAACAGTGTAAACAGGTTTCAAGCCGCTGTGACACAGTTTGAAACCCGTGTGCAGTGACCCGGGCTGGACCTGGAACATAGGGATGTAAAAGGGGTATAATAGTACTAGTTGATGTAGCCTAATACCCCTATTACACTTAGCTGAAAACCCAGGTTATTGCCGGGGCAAGATGTCGTGACCCGGGTAGCAGCTCGGTGTGAAAGGGTCGACCTGGGCCTTGCATCCTGGGTTCGCGACCGAGGTCACAACCAGGTTTTTTTTTTACTGGGTCAGAACCGGGTTTGCTACAGTGTGAAAGACAGACCTGGGTCATTGATGACCTAGGTTATGCCTAAAAGGCTGCCGATTAATTGGCTAAGGAGCACCTGGAGATTATGTCATCTCCAAATGCCCTGCGTGAGCAGCTTCAACCCGGGTCCTGTCAGCGCTATCAAAGGGGTAAGTTTAGCTGAAGCCCCATTTTCAGTATCCGGGGTCGGGCATGGGTCACAGCCAGGGCTTCAGTGTAAAAGTGTTGTGAGAATGATCACTTTTGTTGGCATACATATTAACCAATGGATACCACAAGGTATCCCCATGTTCCCTTAAAGCATGTCACATTCACCTGGGCAGCCCAGGACCACACTATGGACACCCCAGACCCTCCACTGTAAATAACAGCTAAAAAGAAATGTACAGAGAAAGAAGTATTTACAGCTAGGTGTGCGTGAGGGTGAGGCTATCACAATGAACACGGAAAACTGAGGCAATTATTGGCTTATTGCTAAATATAGATAAAGAAATCAATTAAAAGCAGAGAAATTTACTGAAGTTTGCTTCCATTACTTATACTGATAGGGAGTCTTGTTATTAGCAGTTAGTGCTGGGATTTTCTTGTATATTGTGTTATGATTTATGACATCATTATTCTCATTAGAGATGAGCGGGTTCGGTTCCTCGGAATCCGAACCCGCCCGAACTTCATGTTTTTTTACACGGGTCCGAGCGACTCGGATCTTCCCGCCTTGCTCGGTTAACCCGAGCGCGCCCGAACGTCATCATGACGCTGTCGGATTCTCGCGAGGCTCGGATTCTATCGCGAGACTCGGATTCTATATAAGGAGCCGCGCGTCGCCGCCATTTTCACACGTGCATTGAGATTGATAGGGAGAGGACGTGGCTGGCGTCCTCTCCATTTAGATTAGAAGAGAGAGAGTGAGATTGAGACAGAGACACTTGATTTACTGGAGCTTAGGAGTACTAGAGAGTGCAGAGTTTACTAGTGACTGACCACTGACCAGTGACCACCAGTGCAGTTTTATTTAATATAATCCGTTCTCTGCCTGAAAAAACGATACACAGTGACTCAGTCACATACCATATCTGTGCTCAGCCCAGTGTGCTGCATCATCTATGTATAATATCTGACTGTGCTCACACAGCTTAATTGTGGGGGAGACTGGGGAGCAGTTATAGGTTATAGCAGGAGCCAGGAGTACATACATATTATTAAAATTAAACAGTGCACACTTTTGCTGCAGGCAGGAGTGCCACTGCCAGTGTGACTGACCAGTGACCTGACCAAACTGACCACCAGTATAGTATACTATATTGTGATTGCCTGAAAAAGTTAAACACTCGTCGTGTGACTTGTGTGGTGTTTTTTTTTTTATTCTATAAAAAACTCATTCTGCTGACAGACAGTGTCCAGCAGGTCCGTCATTATATAATATATACCTGTCCGGCTGCAGTAGTGATATATATATATTTTTTATATCATTATTTATCATCCAGTCGCAGCAGACACAGTACGGTAGTTCACGGCTGTAGCTACCTCTGTGTCGGCACTCGGCAGTCCATCCATAATTGTATACCACCTACCCGTGGTTTTTTTTTTCTTTCTTCTTTATACATACTACATCTCATTATCATCAAGTCTATATTAGCAGCAGACACAGTACAGTATGGTAGTCCACGGCTGTAGCTACCTCTGTGTCGGCACTCGGCAGTCCATCCATAATTGTATACCACCTACCCGTGGTTTTTTTTTCTTTCTTCTTTATACATACATACTACATCTCATTATCAACCAGTCTATATTAGCAGCAGACACAGTACAGTACGGTAGTCCACGGCTGTAGCTACCTCTGTGTCGGCACTCGGCAGTCCGTCCATAATTGTATACCACCTACCCGTGGTTTTTTTTTCTTTCTTCTTTATACATACTACATCTCATTATCAACCAGTCTATATTAGCAGCAGACACAGTACAGTATGGTAGTCCACGGCTGTAGCTACCTCTGTGTCGGCACTCGGCAGTCCGTCCATAATTGTATACCACCTACCCGTGGTTTTTTTTTCTTTCTTCTTTATACATACATACTACATCTCATTATCATCCAGTCTATATTAGCAGCAGACACAGTACAGTACGGTAGTCCACGGCTGTAGCTACCTCTGTGTCGGCACTTGGCAGTCCATCCATAATTGTATACCACCTACCCGTGGTTTTTTTTTCTTTCTTCTTTATACATACAACATCTCATTATCAACCAGTCTATATTAGCAGCAGACACAGTACAGTACGGTAGTCCACGGCTGTAGCTACCTCTGTGTCGGCACTCGGCAGTCCGTCCATAATTGTATACCACCTACCCGTGGTTTTTTTTTCTTTCTTCTTTATACATACTACATCTCATTATCAACCAGTCTATATTAGCAGCAGACACAGTACAGTACGGTAGTCCACGGCTGTAGCTACCTCTGTGTCGGCACTCGGCAGTCCATCCATAATTGTATACCACCTACCCGTGGTTTTTTTTTCTTTCTTCTTTATACATACTACATCTCATTATCATCCAGTCTATATTAGCAGCAGACACAGTACAGTACGGTAGTCCACGGCTGTAGCTACCTCTGTGTCGGCACTCGGCAGTCCATCCATAATTGTATACCACCTACCCGTGGTTTTTTTTTCTTTCTTCTTTATACATACATACTACATCTCATTATCATCCAGTCTATATTAGCAGCAGACACAGTACAGTACGGTAGTCCACGGCTGTAGCTACCTCTGTGTCGGCACTCGGCAGTCCGTCCATAATTGTATACCACCTACCCGTGGTTTTTTTTTCTTTCTTCTTTATACATACTACATCTCATTATCAACCAGTCTATATTAGCAGCAGACACAGTACAGTACGGTAGTCCACGGCTGTAGCTACCTCTGTGTCGGCACTCGGCAGTCCGTCCATAATTGTATACCACCTACCCGTGTTTTTTTTTTCTTTCTTCTTTATACATACTACATCTCATTATCAACCAGTCTATATTAGCAGCAGACACAGTACAGTACGGTAGTCCACGGCTGTAGCTACCTCTGTGTCGGCACTCGGCAGTCCATTCATAATTGTATACTAGTATCCATCCATCTCCATTGTTTACCTGAGGTGCCTTTTAGTTGTGCCTATTAAAATATGGAGAACAAAAATGTTGAGGTTCCAAAATTAGGGAAAGATCAAGATCCACTTCCACCTCGTGCTGAAGTTGCTGCCACTAGTCATGGCCGAGACGATGAAATGCCAGCAACGTCGTCTGCCAAGGCCGATGCCCAATGTCATAGTACAGAGCATGTCAAATCCAAAACACCAAATATCAGTAAAAAAAGGACTCCAAAACCTAAAATAAAATTGTCGGAGGAGAAGCGTAAACTTGCCAATATGCCATTTACCACACGGAGTGGCAAGGAACGGCTGACGCCCTGGCCTATGTTCATGGCTAGTGGTTCAGCTTCACATGAGGATGGAGGCACTCAGCCTCTCGCTAGAAAAATGAAAAGACTCAAGCTGGCAAAAGCAGTAGCACCGCAAAGAACTGTGCGATCTTCGAAATCCCAAATCCACAAGGAGAGTCCAATTGTGTCGGTTGCGATGCCTGACCTTCCCAACACTGGACGTGAAGAGCATGCACCTTCCACCATTTGCACGCCCCCTGCAAGTGCTGGAAGGAGCACCCGCAGTCCAGTTCCTGATAGTCAGATTGAAGATGTCAGTGTTGAAGTACACCAGGATGAGGAGGATATGGGTGTTGCTGGCGCTGGGGAGGAAATTGACCAGGAGGATTCTGATGGTGAGGTGGTTTGTTTAAGTCAGGCACCCGGGGAGACACCTGTTGTCCGTGGGAGGAATATGGCCGTTGACATGCCTGGTGAAAATACAAAAAAAATCAGCTCTTCGGTGTGGAACTATTTCAACAGAAATGCGGACAACAGGTGTCAAGCCGTGTGTTCCCTTTGTCAAGCTGTAATAAGTAGGGGTAAGGACGTTAACCACCTCGGAACATCCTCCCTTATACGTCACCTGCAGCGCATTCATAATAAGTCAGTGACAAGTTCAAAAACTTTGGGTGACAGCGGAAGCAGTCCACTGACCAGTAAATCCCTTCCTCTTGTAACCAAGCTCACGCAAACCACCCCACCAACTCCCTCAGTGTCAATTTCCTCCTTCCCCAGGAATGCCAATAGTCCTGCAGGCCATGTCACTGGCAATTCTGACGAGTCCTCTCCTGCCTGGGATTCCTCCGATGCATCCTTGCGTGTAACGCCTACTGCTGCTGGCGCTGCTGTTGTTGCTGCTGGGAGTCGATGGTCATCCCAGAGGGGAAGTCGTAAGCCCACTTGTACTACTTCCAGTAAGCAATTGACTGTTCAACAGTCCTTTGCGAGGAAGATGAAATATCACAGCAGTCATCCTGCTGCAAAGCGGATAACTGAGGCCTTGACAACTATGTTGGTGTTAGACGTGCGTCCGGTATCCGCCGTTAGTTCACAGGGAACTAGACAATTTATTGAGGCAGTGTGCCCCCGTTACCAAATACCATCTAGGTTCCACTTCTCTAGGCAGGCGATACCGAAAATGTACACGGACCTCAGAAAAAGACTCACCAGTGTCCTAAAAAATGCAGCTGGACCCAATGTCCACTTAACCACGGACATGTGGACAAGTGGAGCAGGGCAGGGTCAGGACTATATGACTGTGACAGCCCACTGGGTAGATGTATGGACTCCCGCCGCAAGAACAGCAGCGGCGGCACCAGTAGCAGCATCTCGCAAACGCCAACTCTTTCCTAGGCAGGCTACGCTTTGTATCACCGCTTTCCAGAATACGCACACAGCTGAAAACCTCTTACGGCAACTGAGGAAGATCATCGCGGAATGGCTTACCCCAATTGGACTCTCCTGTGGATTTGTGGCATCGGACAACGCCAGCAATATTGTGTGTGCATTAAATATGGGCAAATTCCAGCACGTCCCATGTTTTGCACATACCTTGAATTTGGTGGTGCAGAATTTTTTAAAAAACGACAGGGGCGTGCAAGAGATGCTGTCGGTGGCCAGAAGAATTGCGGGACACTTTCGGCGTACAGGCACCACGTACAGAAGACTGGAGCACCACCAAAAACTACTGAACCTGCCCTGCCATCATCTGAAGCAAGAAGTGGTAACGAGGTGGAATTCAACCCTCTATATGCTTCAGAGGTTGGAGGAGCAGCAAAAGGCCATTCAAGCCTATACAATTGAGCACGATATAGGAGGTGGAATGCACCTGTCTCAAGCGCAGTGGAGAATGATTTCAACGTTGTGCAAGGTTCTGATGCCCTTTGAACTTGCCACACGTGAAGTCAGTTCAGACACTGCCAGCCTGAGTCAGGTCATTCCCCTCATCAGGCTTTTGCAGAAGAAGCTGGAGACATTGAAGGAGGAGCTAACACGGAGCGATTCCGCTAGGCATGTGGGACTTGTGGATGGAGCCCTTAATTCGCTTAACAAGGATTCACGGGTGGTCAATCTGTTGAAATCAGAGCACTACATTTTGGCCACCGTGCTCGATCCTAGATTTAAAGCCTACCTTGGATCTCTCTTTCCGGCAGACACAAGTCTGCTGGGGTTGAAAGACCTGCTGGTGAGAAAATTGTCAAGTCAAGCGGAACGCGACCTGTCAACATCTCCTCCTTCACATTCTCCCGCAACTGGGGGTGCGAGGAAAAGGCTCAGAATTCCGAGCCCACCCGCTGGCGGTGATGCAGGGCTGTCTGGAGCGACTGCTGATGCTGACATCTGGTCCGGACTGAAGGACCTGACAACGATTACGGACATGTCGTCTACTGTCACTGCATATGATTCTCTCAACATTGAAAGAATGGTGGAGGATTATATGAGTGACCGCATCCAAGTAGGCACGTCACACAGTCCGTACTTATACTGGCAGGAAAAAGAGGCAATTTGGAGGCCCTTGCACAAACTGGCTTTATTCTACCTAAGTTGCCCTCCCACAAGTGTGTACTCCGAAAGAGTGTTTAGTGCCGCCGCTCACCTTGTCAGCAATCGGCGTACGAGGTTACATCCAGAAAATGTGGAGAAGATGATGTTCATTAAAATGAATTATAATCAATTCCTCCGCTGAGACATTGACCAGCAGCAATTGCCTCCACAAAGTACACAGGGAGCTGAGATGGTGGATTCCAGTGGGGACGAATTGATAATCTGTGAGGAGGGGGATGTACACGGTGATATATCGGAGGATGATGATGAGGTGGACATCTTGCCTCTGTAGAGCCAGTTTGTGCAAGGAGAGATTAATTGCTTCTTTTTTGGGGGGGGGTCCAAACCAACCCGTCATATCAGTCACAGTCGTGTGGCAGACCCTGTCACTGAAATGATGGGTTGGTCAAAGTGTGCATGTCCTGTTTATACAACATAAGGGTGGGTGGGAGGGCCCAAGGACAATTCCATCTTGCACCTCTTTTTTCTTTTCTTTTTCTTTGCGTCATGTGCTGTTTGGGGAGGGTTTTTTGAAAGGGCCATCCTGCGTGACACTGCAGTGCCACTCCTAGATGGGCCCGGTGTTTGTGTCGGCCACTAGGGTCGCTTATCTTACTCACACAGTCAGCTACCTCATTGCGCCTCTTTTTTTCTTTGCGTCATGTGCTGTTTGGGGAGGGTTTTTTGGAAGGGACATCCTGCGTGACACTGCAGTGCCACTCCTAGATGGGCCCGGTGTTTCTGTCGGCCACTAGGGTCGCTTATCTTACTCACACAGTCTGCTACCTCATTGCGCCTCTTTTTTTCTTTGCGTCATGTGCTGTTTGGGGAGGGTTTTTTGGAAGGGACATCCTGCGTGACACTGCAGTGCCACTCCTAGATGGGCCCGGTGTTTGTGTCGGCCACTAGGGTCGCTAATCTTACTCACACAGCTACCTCATTGCGCCTCTTTTTTTCTTTGCGTCATGTGCTGTTTGGGGAGGGTTTTTTGGAAGGGACATCCTGCGTGACACTGCAGTGCCACTCCTAGATGGGCCCGGTGTTTGTGTCGGCCACTAGGGTCGCTTATCTTACTCACACAGCGACCTCGGTGCAAATTTTAGGACTAAAAATAATATTGTGAGGTGTGAGGTATTCAGAATAGACTGAAAATGAGTGGAAATTATGGTTTTTGAGGTTAATAATACTTTGGGATCAAAATGACCCCCAAATTCTATGATTTAAGCTGTTTTTTAGGGTTTTTTGAAAAAAACACCCGAATCCAAAACACACCCGAATCCGACAAAAAAAATTCGGTGAGGTTTTGCCAAAACGCGGTCGAACCCAAAACACGGCCGCGGAACCGAACCCAAAACCAAAACACAAAACCCGAAAAATTTCAAGCGCTCATCTCTAATTCTCATCTGGCTATAAATGGATTAGGACAGTGGTTCCCAAACGTTCTTGAATCATGGTGCCCTAGAGTATCAGCGTTTTTTCATGGAATCCCTGGGCCAAAAATTTCATATTGAGAAAGTCAGAAAAATATATTACTTGAAGTAATTTCTGCTTATCTGTCATCCTTGCGGTCTTTTATGTGGTGGTGACCTCTGCAAGTGTGTTATGGCACCCCAGGGTGCCATGGCACCCAGTTTGGGAACCACAGGACTAGGGCATCACTCTTGTTTCTATACTCGTTTAGATATAGGGGGTAATTCTGAGTTAATCGCAGCAGCAAGTTTGTTAGCAATTGGGCAAAACCATGGGGGTAATTCCAAGTTGATCGCAGCAGGATTTTTGTTAGCAGTTGGGCAAAACCATGTGCACTGCAGGGGAGGCAGATATAACATGTGCAGAGAGAGTTGGATTTGGATGGGGTGTGTTCAATCTGCAATCTAATTTGCAGTGTAAAAATAAAGCAGGCAGTATTTACCCAGCACAGAAACAAAATAACCCACCCAAATCTAACTCTTTCTGCACGTTATATCTGCCTCCCCTGCAGTGCACATGGTTTTGCTCAACTGCTAAAAAAATTCCTGCTGCGATCAACTTGGAATTACCCCCTATGTGCACTGCAGGGGGGGCAGATATAACATGTGCAGAGAGAGTTAGATTTGGGTGGGTTATTTTCTGTGCAGGGTAAATATTGTCTGCTTTATTTTTACACTGCAATTTAGATTTCAGTTTGAACACAACCCACTCAAATCTAACTCTCTCTGCACATGTTATATCTGCCACCCCTGCAGTACACATGGGGGGTAATTCCAAGTTGATCGCAGCAGGATTTTTGTTAGCAATTGTGCAAAACCATGTGCACTGCAGGGGAGGCAGATATAACATGTGCAGAGAGAGTTAGATTTGGGTGGGGTGTGTTCAATCTGCAATCTAATTTGCAGTGTAAAAATAAAGCAGCCAGTATTTACCCTGCACAGAAACAATATAACCCACCCAAATCTAACTCTCTCTGCACATGTTATATCTGCCTCCCCTGCAGTGCACATGGTTTTGCCCAATTGCTATCAAAAGTCCTGCTGCGATCAACTTGGAATTACCCCCCATGGTTTTGCCCAACTGCTAACAAATTTGCTGCTGCGATCAACTCAGATATAGGCCCATGGTTATCTTTTAGCAAAGCAAACTGATACCACTTTTAGATCGCTAGTGCCGGGTCCTTCCTTCCCAGGTGCGACCCGTCATTGGACCCTGAGAACTGGCTCAGGTCGGGATGCCATCAGGTGCGGGGACCGCAGTGTCATTGGGGGTGGAGAGATGCTAGGAGATGAGATCATCTCTGTGCCACCTCTCCCTATGCTGTGAACGTGTACCGGTCGCATCGACCCGGAAAACCTGTTCACACTGCACCTCACCTGGTAATAGCCTGGGAGTAATGCTTCTGTATTCCTGGATTGAATTACCAGGTCAGGCGAACCAGGAATTCGTGAGTGAGCCTTTCACACCCCACAGCGACCTGACAATATACCGTTTCGATACCGGGTTATTTGTGCGGTGTGAAAGGGGTATGAGTTTTGACTACAATTACATTAAGATATATAGTAGAGTTGAGCTTCTCCTGCGCTGTAGGGTCCCAGCTCTCACTTTCGCTATACCACTGAAGCACAGTGCTTCTAGTGGTGAATCTGTGACAAGCTCTCAATCATTCACTTTGTGCAGTGAAATCATGCTTCATCTGTACATACAGACAGGAAGTCTCAGTACATTAAATATCCTGGCAATACACGCCATTAAAGTGGTCTTGTCAGGCTTCAACACATCATTCAAATGTGACCCTTCGGGCAATATATAATGTAATCAGTAAACACACTCAGGCATGAACAATACCATAACAAATACAATTAGTTTCAATATACTTGTGGCTTCTATGTACAAAACATAGTAAGATTACAGCAATTCCGTCTGCAAAATATGAGTTTACTCATTATAGATTGAAACAAAGTACCCAAGTTCCGTAAAAAGGTTAGAAATATTCTATCAAACAGTGCTTGATTTCACCACAAGACATTGCCATAGGGGTAATTGTTTATTTCATTTGTCACTACCTTCTCTAATTGTGTGGGTATGTGTTAGATCTCTTTGTGTATAAATGGGGACTTCTCCGACTTAAGATGCATAAAACCTGCATACAGTAGTTAGGTCCTGATACAGCACAAACCGCAATGTTGAGATGCGACCATGGACATAAAGCTACAACATCAATACGTGTGTATTTTGACTTGCATGTTTGTTTAGATACTTAATTACCACTAGATTTAAGGCATGGCAATCGTCATTATCAAAATGATGATGATTACTGACATATTTTAATAACAGCTTAATTTAATATATTTATAATATTACATGCTGTCGCTCCCTCCCCCAAAATGGGTGACAAAAAATGTGGGCCTTAGGAAAGGTTTACGGTTATTAATATACACTTTGTAAATCACTCTAATTTGGTGCTGGTGAGCCCACTCCATTTGGGTACCTAGTAGAGCTACTCAGCTACATGTTGTACAGGCACCAGCATGCCTATTCAGACAATGGCTGCCAGGGATGGCTGGGGCTTTTTTTTTTTCACAATAATCTATAAACAATACTTGGGGCGTCATGGTTGGTGCAATGGTTAGCATTACTGCCTCACAGGCATAAGTTCATGAGTTCAATTCTTGACCAAGGCATCATCTGTGTACAGTCTGTATGTTCTCATTGTTATTGTATGAGTTTCCTCCCACAGTCCACAGTCCAAAAACTTACCGGTAGGTTGTCCGCTGCTAAAAAAATAGCCCTAGTGTGTGCGTGTGTCCATTTAATAGTGCATATAAAGTGTAAACTCCACTGGGGCAGGGACTGATGTGAATGACTGATTACTACAACTCTCACCAGCTGCACAGTGAACTAGGATACTATTGCATAGCGCTGTCTATATTGCAAACTGAAGTTATTGTTTTAAGCAGACTTTAGCCTGTGTAATTGTTAGATATTTTGGGAATTTGTGTTGGCTTCCTCCCCTATCATTATTTATTTGTTTTAGCTTTTATTGCCCACCAGTGGGTGTTGGGCAATGGGTGGTGTTTTAATCAGTGATAACTTACACATGTTTGTATTAGTTCATATTAGAGTTTAGTAGGCTGATTACTGTAAGCCTGGCTGATTGATCCAGGGTGTAGGACTCTAAAGGAGAAGATATATAATTTTAATATCAAAGTCTGGACTTAGCCTGGACTTAAACTGGATGAAAAACTGAAAGAAAACATCTAACACAAATAACAACAGATGAAATACTTATCAATATCAATTGTATGAGCAAATTTATCACCCTCCAACTGTCACTCTGTGAACACTATGAAACCCATTTGCAGAAAGGAACATATGTAAGATCAAGTTTACATCCATAATCAGGATCACAAAAATCTTCATTGGCACAACTGTGAGTTTACATCCTTATCACACCTAACAAATCCTGTCTGTGTAACCTGGACATTAAGCATTGTAATTCCATGTTTTTGATGCATTTACAATTTTTATTTCTCCCTCAGTTACTTGTATGTTTATTTGCAGTATTCACAAACATCTTCATGCACATGCTGAACCTATATAATTTTGTCTTTACACACTTGCAAATCCAGTCTGAATTACCTTTGCTTTTTCCTTACCCTTTCACGTCCTCTCTTTTCTAACACCTCCCTTATCTTCAATTTCTGCTACTACATAAACTTTCTGCTTTAACCAAATTACTGCCACTGAACACTTCCAACAGTGTACTTTCACCTGTATTTCTGCAGTCCTACTGCTCTGTTCATCTTACAACCACCACTCCTATTTCCACACTTATAATCTTATTTACCTCATCCATACTACAGCATGTCTTGCCTGTCACTATCACCCCCCAACACTCCTTGTCTGCCCTATCCTTTTATCTGTCCCTTGCTCCCACCTCTATCTTCTCCCCTAGTCTCCTACATTAACTCCTCTCTCCCCTCCTCTGTCTCCTATCCACCCCACTGCCTCACTTCCACTCCTCTCCTGACACCCCACTGTCATTCACCTCTACCCTACCATGGGCCCAATCAGCCACCACTCTGCCCTGCTCCCTCCCTCCTCTCCCTGCCTCACCTCATATCCCTCTATACCACACTTTACTCCCTCCATGCTCAACTGCTGCAGTGTCCCTTCCTAACCCAGGAGCCAGCACCCTCACTACACCCTCTGTATCCCTGACTTCTAAATCCATCCCACCTCACTGCTACAGCAATCCTGATAATCTCATTCCCTCAGACTCTCTCCTTCTCTCCTGTGCCCTCTGGAATGCCAGATCTGTCTGTAATAAACTGGTCCCACCCATGACCTTTTCATCTCAAATTCCTTGTATCTCCTAACCATCACTGAAACTTGGAATCCCCCCTCTGACACAGTTTCTCCCGCTGCTCTATCTGCTGGGGGTCTCACGTTGTCTCACCCCACCACCACCACCTGGGAGTCACCACGGTGGTGGTGTTGGGATTCTGCTACCCTCTAACTACTCATACCAACTCATACAACCAGAACCATCCCTTACATTCTCTACATTTGAGGTTCATGCTATACGCCTCTTCCAACCTGTTCATCTTCGAGTAGCTGTCATTTACCGCCCCCCTGGCATGCCTTCAAAATTCCTTGACACTTTGCTTCCTGGCTTCCTCACTGACATTCCCTCCATTATCCTAGGTGATTTCAACATCCTTATCGATAACCCCACAAAATCACCTGCCTCTAAACTCCTTAACCTCACCTCTTCTCTTGGTCTCTCCCAGTGGACCTCCTCCCCCTCCCATGTGAGTGGGAGTTCACTGGATCTGGTCTTCACTCACCGCTTGATCTTTCTGATTTCTCCAACTAAGTGGAATTGTATCTGCACACACACAATTCTGTTATATCAAACTAGGAGCTTTCTAAAGCTCTGAAAGCTGACCCCTGTTGCATTAAGGTATTTACCATTTCTGCTGGGGGTGCTATCGACTACAGCTAGGGTTAATCAATAGGAACAAGAAGAGAAAAAGAACTGTATTGTCGATGCAGTTCTTTTTCTCTTCTTGTTCCTATTGATTTCTCCAACTCCCTGTTCCCCCTCTCTGACCATCACCTGCTCACTTTTAACCTATCTCTATCTGCTTCTCCATCTCTACCACCTAAGACTACTATCACAAAGCATAACATTGAGGCTATTGACACCACTTCCCTATCCTCCCTGTTTGACTCACTGCTCTCTCCTACTCTCTCTCTTTCATGCCCTGAACAAACTACTTCCCTATTCAATGCATCCCTTACCTCTGCTCTTGACTCTGTCGCTCCACCAACCACTATTCACCCTTGCAGATTGACCCCTCAACCCTGGCACACCAAATGCACAAGATATCTGCAAAAATCTTCACGTACCGCTGAGTGACAGTGGAGGAAATAATGCTCTAAGGCCGACTTCCTCCACTACAAATTTATACTCTCATCCTACTTTGCGGCCATTACCCTCGCTAAACAATCTTACTTCAAAAACCTCATCTCCTCCCAATCCTAAAACCCCCGGCGCCTCTTTGCTACTGTCAACTCGCTCCTCTGCCCACACCCGTCTCAACTTCCCTCTTCACTTTCTGCTCTTGACTTTGCCACCTACTGTACTTCACATCCAAAATTGACTCCATTCGTCAGGAAATAACATCCCACCAGAAACTGAGCAACCCCCCTCCTCCATTTCCCGACCTCCCCTCTCCTTCCCTCCTACCAACTCTGACTCCTTTCTTCCCTGTATCTGGTTAGGAAGTCATGGTCCTCATCCGGTCCTCACCCCCCTCCACCTCCCCACTTGACCCTATCCCCTCCCGCCTTCTCCGCTTCCTCTCTTCTTCTGCCTGTTCCCATCTTGCCCATCTACTCAATCTCTCACTCTCATCAGGCACTGTCCCTTCTTCCATCAAGCATGCACTTGTCTCCCATATTGTTAAAAAAACCTACCCTTGATACAACTAATATCTCCAACTACCGATCCATCTCTCTTCTCCCTTTTGCCTCCAAACTCCTTGAGTGTATTGTCTACAACCACGTCACTGTCTTTGTTTCTTCCCACTCACTGCTTGACCCTTTCCAGTCTGGTTTCCCTCCTCTGCACTCTACTAAAACTACCCTCACGAAAGTTTGCAATGACCTCCTTGCTGCTAAATCAAGGGGCCACTACTCTCTGCTTATCCTGCAAGACCTATCTGCTGCTTTTGACACAGTAGACCACCCTCTACTACTGCAAATCCGTTTTTGCCTTGGTTTGCGTGATACTGCTCTATCCTGGCTGTCTCCTACCTTTCTGATCGTTCCTTCTCTGTCTCTTCTCATGACTCCACCTCCC
This sequence comes from Pseudophryne corroboree, assembly GCF_028390025.1. Classification (NCBI taxonomy): domain Eukaryota; kingdom Metazoa; phylum Chordata; class Amphibia; order Anura; family Myobatrachidae; genus Pseudophryne; species Pseudophryne corroboree. The sequence goes on along the minus strand of NC_086444.1, from coordinate 847,922,136 downwards.
CCCTCTTCCTCTACCTGTAGGTGTCCCCCAAGGTTCTGTTCCTGGGCCTCTCCTTTTCTTTCTCTACACATCCTCATTAGGTGAGCTCATTAGCTCTTTTGACTTAAAATATCATCTCTATGCTGACGATACTCAAATCTACCTTTCCTCCCCTGAACTCTCCCCTGCTCTCCTCACTCGTATTTCCAACTGTCTCTCTGCTATCTCCTCCTGGATGTCCCAGCGTTTTCTTAAACTTAACATGTCTAAGACTGAGTTGATCATCTTCCCTTCCTCCCGCATATCCTCACCTCCCACAATTTCATTATCCATTATGGCACAACTATATCCTCTAGCCCCCAAGTGCGATGTCTTGGAGTAATCCTTGACTCCTCCCTCTCCTTCAAACCACACATTCAGTACCTCTCACAAACCTGCGTTTCTATCTCAAAAACACCTCCAGGATCAGACACTTTCTCATCCAGGATGCTACTAAAACCCTCATCCACTCACTGGTCATCTCCAGATTGGACTACTGCAATCTTCTCCTATCTGGCCTCCCTCAAAAATGCCTCTCTCCACTCCAATCTATCCTCAATGCTGCTGCCCATCTCAACTTCCTCACCAAACGTACTACATCCACATCCCCTCTCTTTCAGGACCTTCACTGGCTACCCTTCCCATCCAGAATCCAATTCAAGATTCTCACGCTCACCTACAAAGCCCTCACCCACTCTTCTCCCTCTTACAGCTCTGACCTTATCTCTCTTTACATTCCCACCAATCCTCTTTGCTCTGCTAATGCACGCCATCTTTCCTGCCAACTGATTACCTCCTCCTACTCCTACCTGCAAGATTTTGCACGTGCTGCTCTCTATCTCTGGAATTATCTACCTCTCTCCATCCGACTCTCCACCTCTCTACAAAACATCAAACGGGCTCTCAAGACACACTTCTTCACCAAACCCAGCCTACTCTCCTGTGTCACCCCGGTCTGTTAGCCCTTCACCTTTTAGATTGTAATCTCATGTGCCTTTCCTTTTCTTACGTACACTATCTTATACTCCAGACTCCATTTCATGGCACCTAAACCCTGGTTTTTCTATACCTGTCCTATATTGTCTTGATCTGTAAGTGCTGTTTTCTTCTTTGCTCATTTGATTATGTACTATGTAATGGGCGCTGCGGATCCCTTGTGTCGCCATATAAATAAAGGATAATAATAATAATAATAATAATTGAAATATTATCTGTAAAGTGCTGCAGAATAGGTGTGTGCTATATACATAATTGATGATGATGATAATAATAATAATAATAATAATCTATTTTGATGTAATGTCCTTATGTTTTAGCATTAAGGCCATAGCACAGCTGAATGTACGAGCTTTGTTTCCTATACAGTATTTGACACCACAATCTTTGCACATCATTTTAACAGATGCTTCGCATCACTACTATGTCCCTCTTGGGTACCTGATCCTACCCCTTCTCTATCTGTGCTTTCCTATCTGCGTCAATTTCGCCCACCACATCATGACACTGCCCTGTCATATGCAGCCTATTCATCTAAACATAAACACACAGTGAACAGGTTACTGACTCCTATGAGACCAGGATACTCTGAATGGCTATTGGTAATGACATGTTATATCCCCTTTCACTTCAAAGCAGTGTTCACACAGATAAAGAGCAGGCACCAACTGATACTAAAAGAGGAAAGCTAGAACTTTGTAAGCAAGAATGACAAACATTTAACGCTGCCATCTTCTCAGTGACATTTGACTGTACAGTATCTCAAAATAAAAAAAACAATATTATATCCAGATCTCATGAAGAGGTATCATTGATAAACCAGTTATCCATAACTAAATGCTCTAATTACTAAATTAAACAATTATCTACAGTTACATTTATAGTAAACAAAAAGCATTCCATTTGTAGCATCACGGCAGGTCCGACTACAGTGAGCCTCTGTGCATGCGCAAAAGCTCCACTAGCCCAGGGACTGATCCGGCATCCCAGCGTCCCAATCCGCCCCTGACAAACCAACTAACCTTAATTACACATATTTTACTAGCATTTTTAATGTTCATACTAATATGTCAATGCCTACAGTAAGTACCTAATTTGATTTCTTATCTTGATTGCTAACCAACTTTTATTGTTTGGCCAACTTAATTCATACATTACATTCTTTAGAATGTAAGCTTTCACAAGCAGGGCCCTCCTCCCTCATGTGCCTTTACGTCTCTTACTTAACCTATCTTCTTTTCAATACTCCCTTTAATGGCACCAAATCCCTCGGTTTTCTGCCACCCTGATACTTATTTCAGTGCTGTTTACTGACGCAGCTATGTTTATATACCCTGTACTTGTCCTATATTGTATTGAACTGTAAGTCACTGTCTTCATGTTTTGCTTATTTGTGTACTCTGTAATTGGGCGCTGCGGACCCCATGTGGCGCCAAATAAATAAAGGATAATAATAATAATTATAATACATGTGTAATTATAAAGTACTCCAGGTTAAAAGAATATATATTTCCATACCAATTAAAGAAAAGTACCCCAGCAGCGAGCATAATAACTAGAAAGTAGCTAGAAATTAGTCAAAACGGGATGCGGATTCCGGCGGTCGGGATGCAGGCGCTCAGGTTGCCGATGCCGATCTCTTGTAAATGTAACACTGAATCACAGCTTTAAAATGTTGGGATTCTTAAGAGACTTTTAAAAAGATATTTAAAGTGTCTGGTGTGTAGGGAGCTTGTTGTATTTGGATTGTTTCTAAATAAATGTGTCCATTGATGTGTTTGTAACAATGTCACATATATATGATGGGAGCTAGATGTAGCATTGTGCATTTTAATGCTCTTTCTCAGTTTTATATGTGGAGGGTTATTTTGTCCAATTAGACTACACAGGCAAGGCTCCAAGTTGTCACTAGAAATGTTATTCAAACATGATAAATATGGTAAGGTTATCTTCAACAGCAGAACAATTTATTTGTATTGTTACCCTCTAAATATATTCAGTCCTTTCACCTTCAATTACAACAGCATCTACCGTGAAGAAAGGCTGTGGTATGGACACTGAACAGCATGCAAACTGGAAGCTGGATAGTGAATTCTTGTTCCTTGACAGCAGACTCGGAGGTGTCACCAGAGAATTCTGCATCCATTGCATTGCACACAGCCTTACAATTACACTCCTTGCAAAAATGGAGGCCACATCCCCTTTTCACCATGTGACGCCCACTTTTGTTCATTCAAATGCTTTATCACCCAAAGCTATTATAACTATGGATAACATATAACATCTTGGCATTGGCACTATGTAGTTTGTCATATATACTAAAAACTATAGATATGGAGAAACAAACAATTATTAGGTCAGTTGTGATTCCACTCCAGTGCATCCACTCTAAACTCCAATGTGTGTGTGTGTGTGTGTGTGTGTGTGTGTGTGTGTGTGTGTGTGTGTGTATATATATATATATATATATATATAATTTTTTTATTCTACCCCTATATCCATGGTTTATATATATAATATCCCCTCTTACAAGACTAGCTACATGATCGACACTAGCACATGCATGATGCAGTACTACAGGGTGATTATTTGTACAGACAATTTTAAAACTGAATCATCCTATATGTGTACACAACAATGATTGCTTGCCTTATATTGAATTATGTCCATTTTTTCTTTGAACCAATATACCTTATGCTAGAAATCATACCCAAAATAAAACATTTAGGTTTGGAATGTATATTAACAATTTTTTTTTTTTTGCACAAAAAACTCCCAAAACAAATTCAAGAAACTCAACTAATTCTACAGCTGTAAATACCACCTACAGCTTGCAGCAATAAGTACAAAGTGCAATTTACAACTATGATCTGACAACAGTGACATCCAGTTACAGTCACTTCATGTAGAATGACATATTCAACACACTGGAGCTTGGCCAAGAAAAAGTACCAGCAGTGATGATATTGATGATACACTGGGATGCTAAATACTAACTGGAAGATCAGCAGGAGTAGGGTGAGGAAATACTGCACATATGACCATGCACAGGGCGGCTGTCAGAAATATGGCTCTTAATATTGGAAGTCAAAGTAAAACCATGAGCAAATTAATTAAACATATTACACTATCTCATTATGAGCAGTGAGTGTCACATCTAGAAAATGCACAATATATTACAAGTATTATCTCTCCATTTATCTGGCCGTCAAGTACTGTAACTTGCATTATTTATTATTTATATGTTTTCAATTTGAGAATGATTCAGCTTTCAAAGCTCCAGTGAGGACATTTCTAGGCCAGCTGGTAGCTGTAATATTAATACCTACTGAGATAACAGAGTTACAGGCATGAATGGCAATGAAAGGCAATAGTCTCAGAGTCCCATGGGTTTGATCAAGGACTGTGCAGCAGGCAGGCAGGCAGGCAGGCAGTGACTGCTTAGTGCCGGTGTGCACACAGGAGCAGGCACAGGTTTGTGTAAGTGGATGTGCTGTGATCACACACAAAGCAGAGCCACGCTGTGTGTGTGTCCCCGCACATTGCTAGGTGACATGTGACAGCAGTAGGGAGACAGCAGCAGCCATCACATCAGCGGGGAAGTACTAGTAGAAGTGTCTTACCTGCAGCATGGGATGAAAGGCTCCACGGTGGCAGCGGCTTGGATCTACCTGGAAAGGGAGTCCGGGTTGCTAAGAGAAAGAGAGAGTGGGGAGATCTGCTGAATCGTCCTCTCTCTCCTCCCTCTGCTTCTGCAGCAGCTATACAGTACACACTCGTATCCTGCCTTCTCTCCTGCTTTCCACTTCACATCTCTCCTTCTCGCTGCTTTCTCTCATTCTCTATGTTTACATTCTTAACAGCTCCAAACCCACAGCAGCCAGCCCTACCCTCCTTTCTTGTAGCATGCTAATCTCTTACTGTCCCGCCTTTCCTTCTTCTTTGTGGTCTCTATTTTCCGATATATCTAGATCTATCTATATATCTATATCTCTATTATCTCTATATCTATAGCTCTCTCTCTCTCTCTCTCTCTCTCTCTCTCTCTCTCTCTCTCTCTCTATACATATTTATATGTGTGTGTGTGTGTGTGTGTGTGTGTGTATATACACAATTATACTGTATACTATATATATAATGCAATTTTTTGTGTGATTATATTCGCAATGTATAATACAAAGGCAAGTATAAATCCTTAGCTAAACGTGGAATAATCCCTTTGTATATGCTCTGATCACTTTTTATCCTTATGCAAGCTGTCGGTGTAGTTAATTTAAAGCTGGTGCTCATTATAGTGATTAAAAGGGCCGTAACTAGGGCCTGCAGGGTTGGGGCACTGTTGGCAGCACTTGTCAATTCTGAATTATCTAATAACTTTCACTTGTAGTTCCCCCCTTATTGAAGTCCAGCATCTCCTACTGCCCCTGTCTCCTGCCCACACCCCTTTTGTCAATAATACCCAGGGGTTAAAGTGAGCCGGAATGGAGCGGAACTGCATTCCGTCAGTTCCACTTGAAGACGGAACGCAGTTCCGCCTCTTCCGGCTCACCTAACCCGATGTGTGCCGGCGCCGAAGGGAGATGCCGGGCGCCCGCTGTTATCAGCGGCGCCCGGCTCTCCCCGCACAGTGGAAGCCCGGCGGCAGGAGCTCAGTACTGAGCTCTGCTTCCGGCTCCCGGCTCTAGTGTACACTATGAGAGAGACGTCATGACGTCTCTCTCATAGTTCAGGGAACCGGACGCTGGGAGGATCACAGCGATCGGACGCGGGAGCAGGGCTTGGTAAGTATGGTGCATAACTATAGGGGCTAAACTACTGGGGGCATTACTATATGGGGACTAAACTACAGGGGGGCATTACTACAGGGGGCTAAACTACAAGGGACATTACTACAGGGGGGCTAAACTACAAGGGGGCAAACTAAAGAGGGCATTACTACTGGGGGCATTACTACTTGGAGCAAGCTACATGGGGCTAACTACAGGGGTGCATTACTACTGGGGGCATAACTACAGGGGCACATTACTACTGGGGGCATAACTACAGGGGGGCTAAACTACAAGGGGGCAAACTACAGGGGGGCATAACTACAGGGGCTAAACTACTGGGGGCATTCCTACTTAGGGCAAACTACATGGGGCTAATCTACTGGGGGCATTATTACTGTGGGGCTAAACTACACGAGGCATAACTGCAGGGGCTAAAATACTGGGGGCATTCCTACTTGGGGTAAACTACTGGGGGGCTAAACTACTGGGGGCATAACTGCACAGGCTAAACTACAGGGAGCATTACCGCTGGGGGCTAAACTACATGGGGCAAACTACATGAGGAATAAACTACAGGGGCTAAACTACTGGGGGCATTACCACTGGGAGGCTAAACTAAAGTGGGGATAAACTACTGGGGTCATAACTGCAGGAGCATTACTACTGGGGTCTAAACTACTGGGGGCATAACTACTGGGGCTAAACTACTGGGGGCATTACTATAGGCAGCATTACTACTGGGGGCAATACTGCACAGGGCCATTACCATTAAGGGCATTACTAATGGGGGCACTACTAATGAGGACATTGTAAAGGGGGCACTTCATAAGGGGCACCACTACTATGGGCTCTATATAAGGGGCACTACCAGTACAGTGGACATTGCATAAGGAGCACTACTACTGTGGTCATTGTTTAAGGGGAGCTACTGCTGTGGGCATTGTCTATTACGGGGTGCTACTACTGTGGTCATTATGTGTATTAGGGGTGCTACTACTGTGGGCATTATTACTATTGTGTGACCACGCCCCTTTTGGTTTGAGACCATGCCACTTTTTTGGGGGCGCGCGCTGTAGGCGCTGGGGGGAGGGGGGGGAGTTCCACCACCTCTCTAGGACCACTTTAAGCACTGCTAATACCTATACAGCATCCATGGACTTGACTTGATAGCTCTTTCTTATTCAGTCGCACTGTCCTTTATTACATATTTTTGCTGATGTGCCCAGGATTCGAACCCGTTGTCTGTGACATTGCAGTTGGACACTTTATTCATTGAGCTATCTGCACTTGCATAGAAAGTTAGAGAATTCCAAACTGGAGAGTTTTAACTATTTGAAGCTTACATTGCTTTGTTAAGGGGTGATCAGCAGATCTATGTAGTGTGTGGCTGCAAGGGATTGGATGTGTGGCTGCACACTGCATGGATCTGCTCTAATATGGTGCTGGTTATTTATTTATGGGGTACAGGTGGCTTCGGGATCTGGTCTCTAGGTCGACAGTAACTAGGTCGACACTATCTACGTCGACCACTATTGGTCGACAGTAACTAGGTCGACAGGGTTTCTAGGTTGACAGGTTCTCTAGTTCGACAGGTCAAAAGGTCGACATGAGTTTTTCACGATTTTTTTTCTTTTTTTGAACCTTTTCATACTTAACGATCCACGTGGACTACGACTGGAACGGTAATCTGTGCCGAGCGAAGCAGTAGTGGAGCGAGGCACCTTGCCCGAAGCTCGCAAGCCATGCGACGGGACAAGGTGCACTAATTGGGGTTCCCGATCAATCTACGAAGAAAACGACACCCAAAAAACATAAAAAACTCATGTCGTCCTGTCGACCTAAACCACGTTGACCTAAAGACCCTGTCGACCTACAGACCCTGTCAAACTAGTTACTGTCGACCAATAGTGGTCGACCTAAACACTGTCGACCTAGTTACTATCTACCTTCCATACCACACCCGGTAGCTTAATAGAGTTAGAAATCTCATAGTTTTTATCAGGGCCGGTGCTAGGGTGTTCGGCGCCCCCCTGCAAACTACAAATTTGCTCCCTCCCATACTTCACAAAGGGTCCAGGCATAATGCCCCCAGTAGTAGAGTCCTTATACGTAATGCCCCCCAGAAGTAGTGTCCTTATACGTAATGCCCCCCAGAAGTAGCGTCCTTATACATAATGCCTGCCAGTAGTAGCGTCCTTATAAGTAATGCCTCCCAGTAGTAGCGTCCTTATACATAATACCCGCCAGTAGTAGCGTCCTTATACGTGATGCCCCCGAGTAGTAACATCCTTATACGTGATGCCCCCGAGTAGTAGCGACCTTATACGTAATGCCCGCCAGTAGTAGCGTCCTTATACATAATGCCCGCCAGAAGCAGCATCCTTATACATAATGCCCGCCAGTAGTAGCGTCCTTATACGTGATGCCCCCGAGTAGTAACATCCTTATACGTGATGCCCCCGAGTAGTAACATCCTTATACGTGATACCCCCGAGTAGTAACGTCCTTATACGCGATGCCTCCGAGTAGTAGCGTCCTTATACGTAATGCCCGCCAGTAGTAGCGTCCTTATACGTAATGCCCCCCAGTACTAGCGTCCATAATGCACGCACACATACACACCTCACACCCCCACCATACACACACACACAACACACACACAACACACACACACGCGCACACACACATTTCTTTCTCACCCTCCACTTACAATGTCTTGCTGGCTGTCACTGTTTACTCTCCCCCTGTTCAGCTGCCTGGTCATGTGTAGCTCCGCCCCCTACAACCCAATTAGCTCCACCCTCTTGTGCTGGAATAGCTCCGCCTCCTCTTTGGGAACCCGTACTGCACACAGCTGCTGTCACAGGTGATGGGGGAGAAGGCTTTTCATGCTGCTGGCGCCGCTGCCTGTCATACAATGACAGGCAGAGCAGCAGGCAGCAGCAGGGACAGGGCTGGTGACAGGGGGGGGGGTCAAAGGGGACACTGATCAGAGGGGCCCCGAGGATATGCAGCTTAGTGTCCAGCAAGGATGTGAGCTGCCTTGTCCAAATAGGGCAGCGAACTGCAGATGTTGTGGGCACAGCCTCAGAGTGACAGAAGCCTCTCACACACAGTGACTGTGCGACGTGTGTGCCCGCTGTCCGGGTCCAGCTCTGTTGCAGGTAGTTACGGGACATGGCAGCAGCTCAGCTGGCCAGGATTCCCGTGCCCTGCATCGGCCTCTTCTGGTGGGTTGTGAGGGACGTATGGTACCTGCTGTGCAGTGTTCAGGCCGGATACTGTGGAGTGCTGGGTAGGGGAGCTGGGAATGCAGCATAGAGTCATTGGAGAGAGACAAACTATGGGGTGTGTGGGAAGAAGAAGAAAGGGAGACATGTACTAAGCAGTGATAAAAGTGGAGAAGTGAGCCAGTGGAGCTACACTGCATACTTTTATAGTATGCAAATTATAAATGTTATGTCAATGCTGATTGGTTATCATGGGCAACTTCTCCACTGGCTCACTTCTCCATTTTTATTACTGCTTAGTACATCTCCCCCAAAGACTGTGTTGTGTGTACATATATATATATATATATATATATGTATACACACACACAGGGGGGTGGGGGATATAGCGACCAACGGTGTCTTAAATTAATTCAATAAAAGTGGATCTAAAAGTATATAAAAACTGACCAAATCAGATACATCTGAAAAATGGGAATTTATTTATACATTAAAACAGACAATGATTACACAACTATACTAAAAATTATTAAAATTTGAACAGCAAATCTTCTTAAAAAATGGGATAAAAACAATAGACACAATGCAATATAATACCAGTTAAAATGTATGTTAAAATATGTAAAACAACTTTAACTTAACTTGGTATGAGGTCACTGCCAGGTAGCCCAACGCGTTTCGTCATTCAGACTTCATCAAGGGGTAAAGGCAGAGTGGGACTGAGCTTCTATTTATACCAGTACTAGTCTCATAATAATTATGACATCACTTCCTGTTAATTAATCAAGGTATTGTAAAATAGGTTAAAAACTTCTATTTACATATGTCCAGTGGCCTTATTTTGTAGTGTATGTGTACATGATGTTGTATCAGTATTTGCACAGCAGGTTTGATGTTGGAGAGCTTAAAAAACTCTCTTGTAAAGGCGCCGGCGGATCTTTTCCGCCCCACTTCCGGTTTTCGTCCGTCGCGTCATTTCCGCCCCACTTCCGGTATGCGATTGCGCGTGCGCCCGCGGCTGCAGACTTTTCTTTTAGAGACCAACAGTTCTGTGAATCTTAATCTCCAGGACTTCCTTGCGGCGGCCATCTTTATAAGGATTTGTTCCTATATAGTTTCACACGGCGGCCATGTTTGGGGAGTCCATAATCAGGGATATTTGTCTTAGTTCTCCAGTGTATTATGCATAAAAATAGATAGAAAAACGGGGATTAGTCAGTAAACAATTCAATGGTGACAGTAACATTAAATAAATCACTGTAAACTATATTACACACTGCTGAGTAATTAATAGTATCAGGATATATAGATATATATAAAGTGCAGAGTGCAGAATTAAAGGTAAGGGTGGATATATAAATATACATATATATATATATATAAAGTGCTAAGTGCAAAATTAAAGGTACTAATAAATTATTATTAAGATGCAGATAGTGTGAGTAATACTAAACTGACATGCTCATGTAGGCTATTTAACATCAGGTTGGTTACAGTACCTGATCTTCCCAGATGGTCTCCCTGGTCTGGTACTGATCAGGCCCGACACTGCTTCGCTTCCAAGATCGGACGAGATTGGGCCTTTCCAGTGTGGTCTGACTGTAATAATAACTTTTTACCGTACATGTGTCAAATTTAATATATCAATATAGCTGTGAAGTATTGAAGAATACAGTGCGGGAATGGTGTGGATGGGAATAGGGTAGGAGAAGGAGGGGTAGGGGTACAGGACCAGGGGGAGGGAGGAGAGGGTAGTGGGGGGAGGGGGGTGGTGTGGGGGAATGGGGGGGGGAGTAGATATGGTGAAGATCCAACCGTGATGATCCACCGGCTATAATTTTCACAGGAACGGAGCGATTTCATAATAGTCATTGAATCCCTTCGGGTGGAGTGTTTGTAATTGAAAAATCCAATACATTTCTCTACGTGAGAGTTTATTGGCCAGGTCGCCACCTCTTTCTCCCAGCTTCACGAGTTCGATCGCTTTAAAAGTTAGTGCCTCCGGATTGGAATTATGTGCAAGGTTGAAGTGTTTAGATACTGCGTGGTTTTCCATTTTGTTTTTTATATTGCGTACATGTTCTTGTATCCTCATTTTGAGCGGTCTTTTTGTTTTTCCCACATATTGTTTTCCGCAGTCACATTCTAATAAATAAATCACAGATTGTGTATTTGTTAGGGTCTCCTGCCCTGTGCTGCCACGTCGTCATGGCAACCGGGAGACAAGTGCTAGTGGAGTAACCTGAGCGCAGCTGATACTCCGGTTCGGGTCTTTTGCTGTGCAGTGGTTATAGGCTCTGTGCACGGCAGGGGATCCGGTGCTGGTTTTTGTGCTCACAGTCTGTGAGGTCTGAGTGGGGCGTGGACAGCACCTGCTTTATAAGGCCTCTTTTCAGGGTAAGCAGATGCTGCTGAATCTCTGTTGGTTAGTCAGTTCATGAAAGTTAGCCAGTACTGTGTAGCTTTGTATTTGTTTGTTGCTTACTGCAAATAGGCCTGGGAATTTGGTATTACACTCTGCCAATCCAGACCTAGCAGTAAGACTGGAGTCAGTCGTTTAGCTTGCTGGGGTTCTGTTATTACTCTGTGAACTTAGCAAGTTTGCGGCTGTATTCTAACACTTGCCTGTCTAATCCTGTCTCACTGTGCTAGGTGTCAGGGGTCAGTTTAGTGGCAGTAAGCTTAAACCTGTGCACTGCAAGTGAGAATCAGGATTGTGGAGGCTCTCCTTGTGTCTATCATTCCATCTCTGACCAAGGAGTTTACTGCCACACCCGTTGGTAACCCTTTAGGGTTTTGCTGTTGCCCTTAGCAACAGCATTTCGGGTTCTCTACGTATTAAAACACAACATCTTGCTTTTTACATCTGAGCAGTTCTAATACAAGGGAGATACCCAGTTCCTTAGCCTCTGGGCTTCTCTGTTCACTGTGTGTGTATTTTGTTACCCTATCACCTTCTGTGTACGTTATGTCATATTCCCCAGTTTGTCTGTGAGTCCATTTGTTTTGCATAACAGTTCAAACACCAGTACATTCCTGCAGACACTGGAGTGCATAACAGTTCTGACACTAGTACTTTCCTGCAGGCACTGGTGTGCATAACATATTCAGCAGTCTAATACTCCTGTTGAAATTTTGTGGGAATATGGAGCATACCCCTCAAAATACGTTGCAACAGGTGGTCGATCAGGTGCAGGTCCTGACTCGACAATTTAATGATTTGTCCATTAAAATGCACACCTCCCAGGCTGCTGGCGGAGCTCCCGCAGCAGCAGCACCTGCAGGGGTTAAGGAGCCGAAAGTAAATCTCCCGGATCGTTTTTCTGGAGATCGCTCGCAGTTCTTTTGTTTCAAGGAGAGCTGCAAGCTATACTTCCGGCTTAGGCCTCAGTCTTCTGGGTCGGAGATTCAGCGGGTGGGCATAGTGATTTCCTTGCTACAAGGAGACCCACAGGTCTGGGCATATGGGTTGCAGCCTGACTGTCCGTCGCTTAAAAGTGTTGATGTTTTTTTTACGGCACTGGGCATGTTGTATGATGACCCTGACAAGACGGCCTCAGCCGAGGCTCAGATTTCGATCCTTAAGCAAGGGCGAAGGCCAGTTGAGGTTTACTGTACGGAGTTTCGGAGGTTGGCCCATGATACCCAGTGGAATGACCCAGCCCTGAGACACCAGTACCGAAGAGGTCTTTCTAACCAGATAAAGGACCAACTGGTACAATATCCCTTGCCTGATAGCTTGGATCAGCTCATGCAGTTATCCATCCGGGTGGATAGACGGCTGAGAGAGCGTAGGCTTGAAAGGGAGACTGAGATTTCCTTCCTTCCCAAGGGAACCTCAGACTCTGAGGAATTTTCTGAGGAGCCTATGCAGATTGGGGCTACCCGCCTCTCCTCGCGTGAGAAGACGCGGAGGAGACAGCAGGGGTTGTGTTTGTACTGTGGGAATAAAGGTCATGTGGTAGTATCATGCCCAGAAAAGCCGGAAAACTTCAGGGCCTGAGGGTGATGGGAAATATCCTGTCAGGCCAGAAGTCAGAATTTCCCAAGAAGACTTTTATCATTCCGGTGACCTTGAAGATCCTCGGTCAAACTGTCAAGACTGAGGCCTTTGTGGACAGTGGGGCCGACGGGGTTTTTATGGACCGCCAATTCGCCCTAAAACACTCTGTTCCCTTAGTACCCTTGGCATCGGAAATTGAGATTTGTGGGTTAAACGGGGAACCATTATCCCAAGGTAAAATTACCTCTTGCACTAGCCAGATTTCTTTGTTTATTGGAGCCACACACTCTGAAAAATTGTCCTTTTATGTGACTGTCTGTACTTTTGCCCCATTGGTGTTGGGGTTACCCTGGTTAAGGGCCCACAATCCTCAATTTGACTGGGTCTCTGGGGAGATTCTTAGTTGGGGTACTGATTGTTTCAGGAGTTGCTTGAGCCTTCCAGTCAGGCTCTCGCAGCTAAGTTTGCCAGGATTGCCAGGGTGTTATGCAGATTTTGCGGACGTGTTCTCCAAAAAAGTTGCAGAGGTACTACCTCCCCATCGCCCCTATGACTGTGCCATTGATTTGTTGCCAAATGCTAAGCTTCCCAAGAGCAGGTTGTACTCCCTGTCACGTCCTGAGACTCAGGCTATGGCAGAGTACATTCAGGAGAACTTGGCTAAGGGATTTATCAGACCTTCACAGTCTCCAGTTGGGTCGGGGTTCTTCTTCGTGGGTAAAAAGGACGGTTCGTTGCGACCCTGCATCGACTTCAGGGAATTGAACCGTATCACGATTAAAAACTCATACCCACTGCCTCTCATTTCGGTCTTGTTTGACCAGCTTCGTACTGCCACCATTTTTTCTAAGATTGACCTACGCGGTGCGTACAATCTAATCCGAATAAGAGAGGGGGATGAATGGAAGACTGCCTTTAATACCCACTCAGGGCATTATGAATATTTGGTGATGCCTTTTGGGCTCTGTAATGCCCCGGCAGTCTTCCAGGATTTCATGAATGATGTGCTCAGGGAATATTTGGATAGATTCTTAGTTGTATACTTAGATGACATCCTAATCTTCTCCCATTCCCTGGAGGAACATCAGAAGCATGTACGCTTAGTCCTCCAGAAACTCAGAGACCACCGGCTTGGGGCGAAGCTGGAGAAGTGCGAATTTGAAGTTCAGCAAATCGCATTTCTAGGATATATTATCTCCCCAGAAGGTTTCCAAATGGAGGGTTCCAAGGTACAGGCAGTCCTGGATTGGGTGCAGCCCACTAGTTTGAAGGCGCTTCAGCGTTTCCTGGGCTTTGCGAATTTTTATAGACGATTTATCGCTGGATTTTCGTCTATAGTGGCGCCCTTGGTGGCACTCACTAAGAAAGGGGCGGATGTTGCTCACTGGTCTTGTGAGGCTAAAGCGGCTTTTGCCCGTCTCAAAAGGGCATTTGTTTCGGCCAAGGTGCTGCGACACCCAGATCCAGAGCGTCCTTTTGTGGTGGAGGTGGATGCCTCTGAGATGGGTATTGGGGCAGTGCTTTCTCAGATGGGAGTGTCTGATAATCGCCTTCATCCCTGTGCTTACTTTTCCCGTAAATTTTCGCCTGCCGAGATGAATTATGACGTGGGTAACCGGGAATTGTTGGCTATTAAGGATGCACTCGAGGAGTGGAGACACTGGCTTGAGGGGGCTAAGTTTGTGGTCTCAATTCTCACTGACCATAAGAATCTGGCATATTTAGAGTCAGCGAAGCATCTCAATGCCAGGCAGGCACGATGGGCTTTGTTTTTTGCTCGCTTTAATTTTTTGATAACATATCGCCCTGGGTCAAAAAACATCAAGGCTGATGCGCTCTCGCGGAGTTTTGCTCCAATCCAGGAGACCACCGAGGAGCCGTTGCCCATTGTTTCCCCATCATGTATTAAAGTGGGCATTACCCAGGACCTCTTATCATTAGTCCTTAGAGCACAGGAGCAGGCTCCTCCAGACCTTCCGGTAGGTCTTTTGTTTGTGCCTCCTAGGTTAAGACAGCGAGTGTTCCTGGAATTCCATGCCAAGAAGTCGGCAGGTCACCCGGGTATTGCCAGAACTCGGGAGTTGCTATCTAGGGCGGTGTGGTGGCCCTCGGTGGCTAAGGATGTGGATCAGTGGGTTCGGGCATGTGACATCTGTGCCCGAAATAAGACTCCTAGAGGGGTTCCTGTTGGCCCATTACATCCACTCTCTATCCCATCTAAGCCATGGACCCACATTTCAATGGATTTTGTGGTGGACTTGCCCAAATCCTCGGGGATGACAGCCATCTGGGTTGTCGTTGACAGGTTTTCGAAGATGGCGCACTTCGTTCCACTGGTTGGGCTGCCATCAGCCAGACGCCTGTCTGAATTATTTATGCTGCATGCTGTGCGTCTCCACGGGTTGCCACTTGATGTGGTCTCTGACCGCGGATCCCAGTTTGTGGCCAAATTCTGGAGGGCATTTTGTTCCGATCTCCAGATTTCTGTCAGCTTGTCGTCAGGCTACCATCCGCAGTCTAATGGGCAGACTGAAAGGGTGAACCAGTCCTTGGAGCAGTTCCTCAGGTGTTATGTCTCCAAGTGTCAGACTGACTGGGTTGCTCATCTGTCCATGGCGGAGTTTGCCTATAACAACGCGGCTCACTCTGCTACAGGGATCTCTCCCTTCCTTTGTGTGTATGGGCATCATCCTAAGGCCAATTCTTTTGACCCCCTGGACTCCACGCCTGGTGGTTCCTCTGTGGTTTCGGTCCTTAGAGGTATTTGGCGGAAAGTGAAGAAAGCCCTTGTGTCTGTGTCATTAGTGACCAAAAGGGTTTTTGATAAGCGGAAAAGACCCTGCAGCTTCAAATTAGGAGACTTCGTCTGGTTGTCTACCAAGAATTTGAAGTTGAGACAGCCATCTCATAAGTTAGGGCCCCGGTTCATCGGCCCTTATAAGATCACCAGGGTTATCAATCCGGTGGCATTTCAGTTAGATCTGCCCCGTTCTTTGGGTATCAATAAAACATTTCATTGTTCCCTTTTAAAACGGGCGATTAGTAATCCTTCTTCCAGTGGAAGACCTTCCCCTCTTCTGATACGTGGCCAGAGGGAGTTTGTTGTTGAAAGGATTCTTGACTCCAAGGTGGTTCGGGGTCGGCTGTCATTTTTGGTGCACTGGAAGGGGTATGGCCCGGAGGAGCGGTCGTGGGTGCGCAGTTGTGATCTTCATGCCCCCAGACTGATACGCTCTTTCTTCTCGCAGTTCCCCGATAAACCCGGTGGTAGGGGTTCTTTGACCCCTCGTCAGAGGGGGGGTACTGTTAGGGTCTCCTGCCCTGTGCTGCCACGTCGTCATGGCAACCGGGAGACAAGTGCTAGTGGAGTAACCTGAGCGCAGCTGATACTCCGGTTCGGGTCTTTTGCTGTGCAGTGGTTATAGGCTCTGTGCACGGCAGGGGATCCGGTGCTGGTTTTTGTGCTCACAGTCTGTGAGGTCTGAGTGGGGCGTGGACAGCACCTGCTTTATAAGGCCTCTTTTCAGGGTAAGCAGATGCTGCTGAATCTCTGTTGGTTAGTCAGTTCATGAAAGTTAGCCAGTACTGTGTAGCTTTGTATTTGTTTGTTGCTTACTGCAAATAGGCCTGGGAATTTGGTATTACACTCTGCCAATCCAGACCTAGCAGTAAGACTGGAGTCAGTCGTTTAGCTTGCTGGGGTTCTGTTATTACTCTGTGAACTTAGCAAGTTTGCGGCTGTATTCTAACACTTGCCTGTCTAATCCTGTCTCACTGTGCTAGGTGTCAGGGGTCAGTTTAGTGGCAGTAAGCTTAAACCTGTGCACTGCAAGTGAGAATCAGGATTGTGGAGGCTCTCCTTGTGTCTATCATTCCATCTCTGACCAAGGAGTTTACTGCCACACCCGTTGGTAACCCTTTAGGGTTTTGCTGTTGCCCTTAGCAACAGCATTTCGGGTTCTCTACGTATTAAAACACAACATCTTGCTTTTTACATCTGAGCAGTTCTAATACAAGGGAGATACCCAGTTCCTTAGCCTCTGGGCTTCTCTGTTCACTGTGTGTGTATTTTGCTACCCTATCACCTTCTGTGTACGTTATGTCATATTCCCCAGTTTGTCTGTGAGTCCATTTGTTTTGCATAACAGTTCAAACACCAGTACATTCCTGCAGACACTGGAGTGCATAACAGTTCTGACACTAGTACTTTCCTGCAGGCACTGGTGTGCATAACAGTATTGCAGTTTATGAAGTCCTTAATCTTGTATACCTCCTTCTTTTCTGTGTCCGTGAATGTTTTCCTTACTGGGTGTAGGTACTTGCAGATGTTGCATCGGCCACATTTAAAGGAACCCGTGCATTTCGGTATTCTTGATTCTTCTTCAACTTTCTTGTGCAGCATACTGGGGGCCAGGATATCTTTTAGATTTTTAGATTTCCTGAAGACGATCTCAGGGCGAGGAGGCAGTATTTCTTTGAGGACTGGGTCCATTAATAGGATTCCCCAGTGGTTGCTTAGTGAGTCTCTAATAACTTTTTTATGACGGTTAAAGGTGGTGATAAACGGAACGGATTCTTTCTTGGTTTTTTTAGGTTTATATTCTAGCAGTGTTGATCTCTCTAGAGCTTTTGCTTTGACGGCTGCTTCTTCCACGATGGTAGCTGGGTATTCTTTGTTCTTGAATCTCTCTTTGTACTTCTCTATTTGGGTGTCACATTCTTCCTGGTTGCTGCAATTCCTCTTTATTCTATTAAATTGGGAAAAGGGGATGTTGTTTTTCCATTTCTTCAAGTGGTTACTTTTATAGTGCAGGTAACTGTTTATGTCAACCTGCTTGATGTAGTTCTTGGTTTCGACTCTTCCTTCTATCCCTGTTAGGATCACATCGAGAAATTCAATTGACTCTTTATTAAGTTTAGAAGTAAAAATGAGATTCATCTCGTTGGTACTTAGGAATTCCAGGAAGTTAAAAAAAGCATTCTTCCGTACCGTCCCAAACAATTAAAATGTCGTCTATGTAACGACGATAAAAGACGATGTGGTTCTTAAAATCATGGTTACCATAGATAAAATTCTTCTCCCAGCTACCCATAAAAAGATTAGCGAAACTCGGAGCAAAAATCGTGCCCATTGCAGTCCCACAGCGTTGTAAGTAAAAATGATCTAAAAACTTAAAATAATTGTGCTGAAGAATAAAATACATGACGTCACATATAAAATCTTTATGGATGGCTGTTAGTGAGGTGTCGATTTCCATAAATTCTCTACACGCTGTTACACCTTTCTTGTGGTCTATACAAGTGTATAATGATTGCACATCTATTGTTGCCCAACTGTAGGTGTTTTTCCATTCAAAGTCTTTTAGGGAGTTCAACACAGCAGTAGTGTCCTTTAAATATGACGGCAGCTCTTTCACATAGGGTTTCAGGAAGACATCAACGTACTCTGATAAATTTGATGTGAGCGAGTCAATGCCCGCCACGATGGGTCTTCCGGGTGGATTGGTCAAGTTCTTATGGATTTTGGGCAAGAAATAAAAAATAGGGGTAGTGGGGTCTGATTTCATTAGAAATTGAAATTCTTCCTTTGTAATTATCTCAGTTCGTAGACCGTGTAATAGAAGTGTTCTTAGTTCTCCGACAAACACATCTTTGGGGTCACCAGACAGTTTAGTATATGAGACATCATCTCCCAATAGTCTCAGTGCTTCCTTGGTATATTTCTCACGGTCCATGATAACCAGGCCCCCCCCTTTATCAGCTTGTTTTATTACAATTCTCTTATTTTTCTGTAGCTTTTTTAAAGCCTCACTCTCCCGGTTGGTGATGTTCTTCTCTTTAATTTTCTCCAAGTTGGTCTCACATAAGTCCTTTTTAACCAGTTCATAAAAAATGCTTACATTACTCCCCTTTGACTTAAATGGATAAAATTTTGAGGTCGGTTTTAGACCTGATTTTGACTGATTTTCATAGTTGCTGATCACAGCATCCTCTGTGGGAAGTGGGGCGGAAATGACGCGACGGACGAAAACCGGAAGTGGGGCGGAAAAGATCCGCCGGCGCCTTTACAAGAGAGTTTTTTAAGCTCTCCAACATCAAACCTGCTGTGCAAATACTGATACAACATCATGTACACATACACTACAAAATAAGGCCACTGGACATATGTAAATAAAAGTTTTTAACCTATTTTACAATACCTTGATTAATTAACAGGAAGTGATGTCATAATTATTATGAGACTAGTACTGGTATAAATAGAAGCTCAGTCCCACTCTGCCTTTACCCCTTGATGAAGTCTGAATGACGAAACGCGTTGGGCTACCTGGCAGTGACCTCATACCAAGTTAAGTTAAAGTTGTTTTACATATTTTAACATACATTTTAACTGGTATTATATTGCATTGTGTCTATTGTTTTTATCCCATTTTTAAAGAAGATTTGCTGTTCAAATTTTAATAATTTTTAGTATAGTTGTGTAATCATTGTCTGTTTTAATGTATAAATAAATTCCCATTTTTCAGATTTATCTGATTTGGTCAGTTTTTATATACTTTTAGATCCACTTTTATTGAATTAATTTAAGACACCGTTGGTCGCTATATCCCCCACCCCCCTGTGTGTGTTTTTTCCGTTGCTTCAGGGAACCACCATCCCTGTGTTTTGGGGGACAGCTGACGCCCTGTATTAACCCTTAGGGAGTGTCATTTATTTCAACTACACGTGGTTCTTAGTTTATTGGTGTTGTACACAAGTGGCGCAATAATCTCCCCCCTATTTTTAAATATATATATATATATATATATATATATACGTGTGTGTGTGTATAAAACATCTGAGGGGCCCCAGAGATATCACTGTACCAGGCCCCAAGATTTCTGTTGCCGGCCCTGAGCAGGTATGCAGGACAGGCAGGGCGCCTCTCCAGCCTGGCGCCTCCCTGCTTTGCATCCCTTCGCTGAGCGGGTAGCGCCGGGCCTGGTTTTTATGCTGGATCAAGTGGCTCGGTGGGTGGGATGTTTGGCTGGGATGCAGCAGTTTGTGGGTTTGAATCCTGGGTGTGGCAGTATTTTGAAATGTGTTATGTAATGAGGGCTGGCCCGGCGACAGGGGGGGTCAAAGGGGACACCTGTATGCAGTCCCGAGAGTGTCAGGGGCCCAGAGGATGAGGGCCACAATAAAACATTGCCTCAACACCGATACTGTCTGACAGGTAAGAGACTAAGAGCGTATAATAATCGTGTCCCGATGAACCTCCCCTGCATCCCCCCCCCCTCCGGTTAACTGTCACTTGGTCTGGTCCGTCGGACGTCATGACCCTCCGCAGAGGAGCTCCAAGCGTCCCGGCCCCTGAGCCATTCAGTGATAGACGACAAACAGACTGCAGCAGCAACCGCCGCCCACAGCCCCACTACTGTCCCTACAGACCCATGCTGGCTGTGGTGAGTCCCTCCTGGGTCCTGGTACCTTCACCACACACATTATATATATATATATATATATATATATACACATATATATACATTTTTTATGTGTTTGTGTGTGTCTGTGTGTATTTAGTGATACATGTATTGGCACACGCAGAGGAGGGATGTTTGGAGGAGTGGTCAAGGGGATTTGAGGTGGGGGGGCAGAGGCAGAACTCTGGGAGGCAACGGAGTCAACTGCCGCCGGGCTCCTGCTTTGATGGGGGGCACCTCTCCTCCTGTTCCGTGTGTTCAGCGACATTAATCAATTAAGTTAATTGACAGCAGCCAGTATCTCTTCCGTAACCGACTTCCCCACTAGTCACTGCATCTTACAAATCACACCCTCTTTATTATAGGTATACTGGAAGCAGACACCTTACTAATGAAGCTATTTGCTCCTATAAAGGAAACATGAGAATTCTAACTATATGAAGTTATTCCTCTGACAATTACACGTAAATTCATATAGTTAGAATTCTCATACTTCCTAGGCAAGAGCGGATATCTCCATCAGTAAGGTGCATGCTACCAGTGCAAAAGGTTGTTGGTTCTAATCCTGGATATGACACTTGGAAATTAATTGTCAGAGAAATAATCAGCACTGTAAGTGACTGAGCAGATCTATGTAGTGTGTGGTTGGACCCCAACATAGATCTGCCTAGTTGCAACGGTTTTGTAGTAGCTTCATATAGTTAGAATTAGAGATGAGCGGGTTCGGTTTTACTCTGTGATACTCGGATCTCAAAACGGCATTTTATTGGCTCACGGATCATATATAGGGGGGAAGAGCACCAATATTTTTCTTGCCTCCGGGCAACTGGGATAAACTTACACCACTGGGGGGGGGGGGGGGCAAGATTTCTGTTGCCGTCCCTGAATAAGGGGTCTTGTAACTGAATGGTGGCAAGCTCTCTGGATGAATGCATGAATGTGGAGTAAAGATGATTTGTGTCCAAATCCATTTTCTTGCAGTGTTCTGCAGATGTGTGGAGGCCTCACTCACTGACTGACTGACTGACTGACTGACTCATCACTAATTCTCTTACTTCCTGGTATGTTAGGAAGCTGAAATTTAACATAAGTATTCTTCAGAGTATCCGGACTCTGGGCCGACAACACTTCTTAGGTCGACGCCTATTGGTCGACAGTGACTTCGTCGACGCTAGAAATAGGTCGACACTGCCATTAGGTCCACATGAACAAGTTTGACATGGAAAAAGGTCAACATGAGTTTTTCAAAAATTTTTCTTTTTTTAACTTTTTCATACTTTACGATCCACTACAATTGGAAATGGTAACCTGTGCCGAGCGCAACGGTCGCGGAGTGAGGTGCACTACTTGGGGTTCCCGGTCACTTTATGAAGAAAACGACACCCCAAAAATATAAAAAATGCATGTCGACCTTTTTTCATGTTGACCTATATCCTGTGTCGACCTACTCACTGTTGACCTAATGTGTGTCGACCTAGACACTGTCGACCCTGAGTCCCATACCCACACACTCACTACTAATTCTCTTACTTCCAGACATGTTAGGAAGATGAAATTTAACATAGTTATTCTGCAGGAGAGAAATAGGAAAACTATGTAATTTGAATTTGAATAAACCTCCCCCAAGGGATGAAAAGGGGGTTGACATAATGACGTCATTACTGATGCGTGGCTTGCAAAAATGGTCCCGTCACGTTTTACCGTATCTGCTACGGGTGCTCCATGGGTAACGCCAAGAACCATGGATTAATATTTACTTACAGTACATTAAGACGTCTCAAGCTTTCATCTGTTTAGATTTACCAAATGTTTAACACTCATTAATATGTAAAACTGTGAAAATCAGAAACTCCTGTGCGAAGATCAGTTTTGTCATGCCCTTCCCTTTGCCCTAATAAGATTCTGCATGAACCAAGTGCACCATGGTCCTGTACATAAAGTGACTGGTGTAGAGATGAACTTATACCTGTTTGCAAAGTGTATCTGACATGTTCCTCGCTCTGCACCTGTTCCGGAACTGTATGCACGCAAGTAGGTGCAATGTGTCTACACTTGCGACACTGAGAGCTGGAGTGTAACTTCATTCTCATGAAAGCAGATTCCAGGGAGGGCATTTCACCAAAACTGGGCTATGCAGAACTGGATGTAAATGTATAGATGCCTGTTTTCAGGTGTATCTTTTACATTAAGTCAGAGGATTCCAAACGCGGTCCTCAAGGCACCCTAACCGTCCAGGTTTTACGGATAGCCAAGCTTGGGCACAGGTGACTGTCCACTACAGGTGGCTATCCTTAAAACCTGTACCGTTAGAGTACCTTGAGGACTGCGTTTGGGAACCTCTGCACAAGTATAAGCTGGTGTAAGTGTACATTGATGAGTTGCAATTCAGGAGTATGCATAAGGGGCAAGTGTATCTCATGATGCGTACATCTCTGCATATTGCATACAAGTGAATATATTAATTTTTTTCTGTGCACGCTTCTTGGGGGCAACATACACCAGATTTACTTCCAATGTTGGATCAGGCCCAGATTGTCACCCTTTTCGATATCCTTTTACCTCTGTATGGGGTCTATTCATTAAGCAGAGACAAGCCCTGTTTTGTGGAGAAGTTCCTGAATTCTCCAGCAGCACACCCGCTCTGTGCCTGAATCACATCACCATACTTTAGTATGCCGAGTGTGATTCATGAAAGGATGGAAATCTCGGCTTTCTGCTTCTCCACGGAGTTCAGCAGTGCGAGACAGCAGGGAAGCTTAATGCTTCCCCCCCGCTGTCTGTCTGGCACCTAGCACTAGATCCGCGCCCTGATTTTCCAGCAGACTCTGCAGCCTCCTGGGACTTCAGCATACTTACCTACTCTCCCGCAATGGACAGGAGGCTCACGAAAATGAAGAATTGGCAAGTCTTCCACCTGGCAGTTGAGCCCCATAAGAATGCCAAATTGATTTCTCACAAATATTTAAAATGCCCGCTCTAATATATATTGCAGACGCATCTTATTACCATATACGATAAAAGTGCGCTGTACATCGCAAAACACTGTATCCCATAAGAGAAAACAATACACCCAAACATTATCTGAGTTCCAAAGCTCATTGATGTATATATTTGTTATTAAAAAGGATATGGATTCAATATATTACAAAGTACAGTATACCTATAGTTACATGGTTACACTCACACAGTAAGCAGATTTAACTTACAGTTACATACAGTTACATGCCAGCGATACAATACCATCCTTAAGTTATATAAATTCGTCTTTCCATATCACTCTCTCTCTCTGTAAATTAATGCTGGGACTCCATCTTCCTCTGAGACCTTACAGCAACTCTGAGACCAAAACAGGAACTACCTTCCTGTGTGATCAGCAAAATGTGTTATCTAGTTTCTGGGGGAAGGGTTCACGATGAGTCACCAGTTCCTTTGTATATGCTGAACAGGTTCAGCCTTGGGGACATCCAAAGGGCTGGCCTGAGTTTCCTGTCTGGAATATCTATTGTTCTAATAAAAGTGATTTTAGCTTTCATACATTCAATCATAACTATCTGTCACAATGTCCTACAACTTAATAACAAGTATCAAATGAATCTACACATCAATCTGGTTGCTTCAATAGTAGACATGACCGGTCTATCTTGTTTCGTTCAAATAATACACATACATGACACCACTTCATTACATATAATTTTAAATCACCATGATGTCTGGCGCTTGATATTATTATAATCATGTACCGTATGAAATAAATGTCGAATCCATCTCTGTGGCATGTCCATGTAAATGCGTGTGTTACCATACAATGCTGTGCTCGCTGCGCGTATTTGCAAGTATAGCGACTCATATGTGTGTAGTTTGTATGTTCTCTTTATGTAATTTTTTTTACTTTGGCAGTAAACAATAACTGCCATCAATTATTAACATAAGAAAAAATATTTCATACCATAATCGGTGACCTAGACACAAGTATGTATGCATTTCGCAAATCAGACGCTTGACTATATTTGGGGAAGACAGGGAGGAGGACGAGACATCCTCTATATGCACTCGGCGGTTATGGGACCACTGGTTGGGTGTGGGACAACATTCAACCTATAGAGTATGCTGGGACAGTGCTTTGGCCTATAATGTCTGATTTGCGACGAACATTTCACACATACATGTACCTACGTCTTTGTACACTGATGTTTGGATTCGATTGAGGTTCTGCTGGGTAGCTGAAGAAGACACAAACAAATCATGACAGTGACATATAAAATTTTCATGATCTATATATTCCTATCATTTTCTGAACATTGTTTCCATTTCTGGAATGTATGCTAGGTCTGTTTTATAATTGAACAAGGGTTATAAGTAGTGTCCTTCCTAAATAACATAAACCTTCGGAGTTCGGGGAGAGCCACTCATAAACCTTTCTTCCACATATATTAATAAGCTCTTTATCTGCAATGTGTGAATAGCCATTGTCTGATTCTTCCTGATTACCTCTGAACTCCATAACTACTAGACCTTTGATTTTTCTCTGATTTTAACAAACTGATCGGCTAATCCTGGGATCCTATAAGGAAATCACTCCTTCCTACAGAACCAGTTCCAGTCCCACACTCGACTCATAAAAAAACCTCGCAAAAATAGAATATCCTGAAAGAAAATGTTTGTCAGCGGGAAAGAGAGAAAAGAGAAATAGTACAAAACAACTCTTGTTCATTACAAATCAATTACAATGACTGGTCTTTCTGCAATCCTTTAGTACGCTCAGGTAGTGTCCAACAGTGCCGCCTCTCAGTCTTCATGGAACAGAGTCTCTGGTGAGACTTTTGCCATCTCTTTGCCTTGCGCTTTGAACACACAGTTCACTTGGAACACACTGTTCACTTTGCTCTCCACCTTGCTCTTTGAACACACAGTTCACTTGGAACACACAGTTCACTTCGAAAACACAAACTCGATGAATGTGAGCAATAAACTACTTTGTCACGAGTTCTCTCTGGGTCAGCGACCTTCTTGCAGTGGGACGAGTGGACCCAAGTCTCTCTTTCGGCGACCTTTAGTGCTGTCAACAAATCTTGGTATGGTCCTTCCCACCTGTCTATTAGGCAACCTGAGCATAAGAACAATCACACAGTCTCTTGGTTCACAATCAAGACAGTTAGTATTTGGCATACCAGCAATCAACAGTTTCAAGTTCTTTTGTCAAGTTCTCAAATGCTGGCTCATCTCAACAAGGTACTGTACTGTCACCTTATTGGTGTATTTCTGATCATTGTACGGATCAATCATGACATGAGGTTGTCTTCCAAAAACAACCAAAAAGACACAAATACCAAAACAAAAACAAATTTCGAAGAGGGTGATTCGTTAAGTGAAGATCTGGGAGTGGTTCCGAAGCTACATAATACTAGTGGCAGTATCTATGATCACAATAGTACAATTTCAAGCTTTGCTCCTACTTCTAGGGGTACCATTATCTACACACAAATTTCTGCGCAATTTTTCTTTGCGGTAAACACAGCAGCATCCGTGGTGGCAGGAAATGCCTCTACCCAGTTTGAGAAAACATCAGTGCACACCAATCCATAACAATAATTCCTAAAGGGTGTTAACTGTACGAAGTCGATTTGTATTTCCTGAAAAGATCCGTCTGCAGGAGGGATATGGGATGGCTCTGTTGGTATTGCTTTACCAATATTCTTCCTCAAGCAAGCAAGACAGGTCATTGCTCTCTTACCTGCATGAGAATAGAATCCTGGCGCACACCAGTAGGCTCTCATCAGCCTGCACCTACCCTCTTTGCCTAGATGAGTCAGACCGTGTGCCACCTCAGCTAGACTTGGAAGGTATGCTCTGGGGGCTACTGGCTTACCGTGTCCACCTGCCCACAGTCCTGAGTACTCCTGGCCATACCCCTTTGTCCTCCAGACTGCCTCTTCCTGCAGGGAACACAAATTTTTGTATCTTAATTTAACTATCGTGTGTTTGCAATGTAGAGTACCATGAGCATAACTCAAAAAGAAAAAAGAAAAAAGAAACATCTCTAGAGGAGAGAAAGAAGAAGAAAATGAAAAAGAAAATGTCAGGTTTGCCATTCACCAACAGGCATATCAGTGTCTATACAAAATTTCCCTTCACCAGTATTCCCATTCTCCACCCTTTGTGCATGACAAGGCACACTGCAGTAATACTGGTGTCATCGTGCTGTTGAGATATACTGGGTTCGGGCAGAACTCTGAAGGACCTAGGCATGTGGAGTTTGAACTGTACTCGGGTCCATGTATTGTACCACCCTGTGTGAACGCAAAAGATGAAGAGGAAAACTGTAGAGAAACAGAATAGAGGTTGGTGACAGATGAGCTTGTAGAGGTGAAGAAGATTTTATAAAAATTTGACAACTGGATTGGGCACTGCGGGGAAGTGATTCTCTACTTGGTCTACTCCCCTTAAAAAAAATTCTGTGTGTCTTATCACTAAGGGGGGCTATCCCAGCCATCAATCCAGTATCCTGTCCATCCTAAGTTCATAGGGAACCCGGTATCTGTGAGTTAATTATCTCTACCTGTGATGGACATGCATCTAGAACAGTGAAATGTAACATTAGTCTTCAAGTTTTGTCAAAGGGTAATGTTGCATTTATTTTGTTCTTCCCATTAGCCGAATCTGTGTTTTCTATATGGCTTATGATTCCTTACTATATGTCCCTTGGTCCCGTCTATGTGTTTAATAATGTGGCTTGTGTTTTCTGTCTAGGGGATCTATATTGACTATGTGTCCTACTACTCCTACAATCTATGGCAAAATGCCCTTCCTTCCTACAAGTGTAACATTCTAGGTCTTTTCCTACTATCCGGGTTTTGGGGTTTGGACTGATAGGTCTTTCCTGTATGTGCCAGTAGACTTACCGTCCTCAACCTCTCCACCTGTTGTTCTCTGCGCCTAGCACTATTCTTGTGATGTTCAATAGCACACTATCTAAGATTTGCACAGAGACAGCCACCTCCCATTTGCCGAATTAGTGTTTACCAGTGGTCTTATCCAGATGGAGAGTTTTCTATTACTGCAAAAGACAAAAAAAAAAAAAAGTTTAACAAGCTTCTATGTCATGCGAAGTATTTCATTCAATCCTTCTCATCCCGTATTAAGGGTCTGTACGTGGTCCAACAAACATTTCCAAGCTCATCTTTACTAGGGGCATAACTAGGAATGAATACTTCTTATATGGTAACTGAAAGAAATACCCTGGGGTTACCTTGTCTCTGTCCGCTTTCCTACTGGCAAATACTAATGTGCGGACAGGTTTTTTCTCCATTTCTGACGCTACTTTCTTGATTTGTTTTGTTTTATTTTTGGGTTTTACTATATATGTACACGAATGATACCATACTTACCTGTTCCACTGGTCTCAGCCACTTCCCCCACAGGCTACTGCTCTTCTTTTACCGGTTGGATACTCCTCTGGGTGCATGAGAAATGGCTGAAAACAATCAGGTCACCTTCTCCTCCTAAATTAAACTTCAACCTTCATTAGTACATATATAGGTTACAGTCATATTTTTCATATTTTTCATATTTTCTATAGTTTGTATGCTGGCCGTAACTGTTTCCACATCTACATAAGGCGGTGTACTTGCATTCTCTTTTTTCTTCCTACTTGGTTATTGTTGCTACAAGTTCAAACAGTTCTTATATTTCCATTCTTGTCTTATATGACTTTGGTTAAACATACCACCTGCAATACCTTAGGATCAAACTCACCAACCCCTCTTGCTGTCACAGGTTTAAACAATTTGTATGTCTGACCCTTTGTTTTCGGGATTTTATCAGACATATTCTTATCCTTAAGTTCTGCAATACCTCTGGTTCAAAGCTGCTCACCTTAGGGAATGGTGCCCTATCTTTGTCAGTCATACTTACCCATTCATTGCAAAAAGCCTCTGTGTGTGAACCATATTTACCACACATAACAAACCTCGCTGACCCCTTGGGCCGCGGCACCTGAACCTGAACCCTAGTTACCAAACGCCCACTGCTTGTGCAATTGGATCCTATCGCGGACTTTTTCCTTTTTACGCAATCCCCAATGCACACCGCAGATAGACGGTGAAAGACACCTAGCTCTTTCACTCGCTCCTTCTCCACTGAGTACCACGACTCACTCCAATAGTGAACACCGCATACCCAGCGAGGCCCTATCTGATTTCTATTTACTGGAAGTGTTTAGGAGTGACTTACCTATTCCAGTAAATATACACCGCTGGAAATTTTCGTGAGAGAGACCAGCGAAAACTCCCTATAACTTTATACACAAATCACGCTTGCGTATGCTCTATACAGCGCAAATGATACCGCGATTTTATGCAAAACTCATAAAAAGGATATCACGTTGCGCTATCTATCACACTCACAAATGCGCGGTCCAATTGTACAGCGTATAGGTACTTGTTACCTATCTGCCGTACAACCACGGGTCGATGTACAAACTGCGACCCTCAGCCCGGAGCGTAATACAAAAACCTTTTAATTTCAATACTTCGCACTACTATGCACTATCACGCTCCTCTGCAAATCACCTCACGATTTGCGTATTTCAGTCTATATTAACGTGAGTCAGCCGCCTCACGCCACCAAGCCTCTACTTACTTGATGTACCACGGGACCCGATTTCCGGAGTTCAATACGTTCACTCTTACGTTCGCTCACTCAAATATACTTTGTTTTTCTGTACAGAAAATTTGGATTCATTCAGATAGGCAGCTTTACCCCAGAGGCAATACAGTTTTTAAACTAAATTTAGAGTAACCTGCTTTTTGAAATCTGATAGTTATGTGCTATTGTATTAAATGTCTACTATCCCACCTCTGAACTAAACGACACTATTGTATAATTTGTACTCAGCGCCCGCATTCTTACGCACTTTGCGCAAACACGCGACCGTGCGTGTCTCTTACGCTGCGTGCACAGTCCTTTACTTTGTCCGAGACACGTGTACAAAACCCTGCGTCCGCAATAAAACAAATCACACAGCTTCTATAAATGTGAGCAATACTAGCTACTATCGCCCACTAGACACAACTTGTTCTGTATAAACTTTTATGTAGACCTGTGTTTGTGTCTTTATGCTTACTTCCTTAAAATATTGTTATTTCAAATTTACCTATAAATGTACCTATATAGCAACAAATGTATCCTATTTCACACAGATCTATAATGACTCTAGCAATAATCAATAATTTAAATGATATGATTCAGATTGGATAGCTATCCTGCAGAACATACACTGCTATAAACATACACATAATTATAATAATATTATATATATGTACCATTCACTGGTCTCCTATGAGACTCATTTACCCATTCAGTGCTTCTAATTTGCATATCAACAAAGGTTCATATGCCTGTTCAAGAGGGTAGTGGGACAGGTTAATTAACATTTCAATGGCTATCCTAAACTAGCAAGCAGAGTTAACTAAATCCTGGAGGAAAAAGAAAAAAAAACTTTGTTTATATCTGTGTGTAATTCTTACATCAAGTATTCATCTATTAACTCTCACTAGGCCCAGCTGAAACTATTTGTAATTGACTATGGCATGGGTTAAATAAATGCATTGGTAACTCATAAATGGTGTTTGATGTGACCAAGGAAAGCTGATTATTCTGAGCAGTGAAAATCAGCCATTTAGAAAATGACCTTCCTAAAATGGCCGCTGCTCCTCCCCCTTCCACATCCATGAGGAATACACAAAATGGTGGATAGGCCATGTGGCTAGTCCAAAATGGAGGACAGACCATGCGGCTTCCTTTGTCACAAAGAAATCACACATCATACAAGCACCAGAAGTTATTTTAGGCCTGAGTTAAAAAAAACTATATCAAGGCTATGCAGCAACTTTTAAATATACTTTTAAACCTACTTAAACAGATAAACAATCCAATCTGAAACAAACACAATATGACTTATTTGACCCTTGTTTTGCAACAATAAAAATACATTTTAGCATCTTAAATATTATGAGAAAAGCATTGTCCCTTGAATTTCATATCAGCGTCTTACTAATAACACAAAAATACACACGGATATGATGATTTTCGCAGCTTTAGGATGCGTCCATCACAAGCTGATCGACCACAGCGGTGCGTTTATAATGTACAGTGCATCATTAAGAACGTGATATCCCGGACGAGCCCCCATCTAAGAATGCCACATTGATTTCTCACAAATATTTAAAATGCCCGCTCTAATATATATTTCAGACGCCAGGCGCATCTTATTACCATATATGATAAAAGTGCACGTACATCGCAAAACACTGTATCCCATATAAGAAAACAATACACCCACACATTATCTGAGTTCCAAAGCTCATTGATGTATATATTTGTTATTAAAAAGGATATGGATTCAATATATTACAAAGTACAGTATACCTATAGTTACATGGTTACACTTACACAGTAAGCAGATTTAACTTACAGTTACATACAGTTACATGCCAGCGATACAATACCATTATCCTTAAGTTATATAAATTTGTCTTTCCATATCACGCTCTCTCTCTGTAAAGTAATGCTGGGACTCCATCTTCCTCTGAGACCTTACAGCAACTCTGAGACCAAAACAGGAACTACCTTCCTGTGTGATCAGCAAAATGTGTTATCTAGTTTCAAGGGGAGGGGTTCACGATGAGTCACCAGTTCCTTTGTATATGCTGAACAGGTTCAGCCTTGGGGACGTCCAAAGGGCTGGCCTGAGTTTCCTGTCTGGAATATCTATTGTTCTAATAAAAGTGATTTTAGCTTTCATACATTCAATCATAACTATCTGTCACAATGTCCTACAACTTAATAACAAGTATCAAATGAATCTACACATCAGTATACAAAAGAAAATTGAAGCGCTATTTGGTCATATATGAGAGAAGCAGGTCACATGAAAAAACACATATTTAATGAAATAAAAGAGAATATTTAAAATAGTTAAGAAAACCACAGTATAATGTGTATTGGAAGAAACTAATGGGTGTCAGATCTCAAAACAGCTGTGCCCCTCTTAGTCATTGCGATCACTCTACTTATTATTATTATTTCTCACACAATTACCAATTATGTATATGTCCCTATGATACGGACCTTTGTTTGCCGTGGCAAAGAGCAGTGCGGTGTGTGTTGCCTAGGTGACGCGCACTGTGGTGTCCGTTGCCACGGTAACCCTCACGCCCACCCGTTACTATGGTTGCGGCTGGATGATAGACAAATCCCTGCCGCACCTAGCCGCTGATGCAAGTTAGATCCGACGACCGCATCATTCGGGCGCGACACTCAGTCCGGATACGACGGCTAGTGATGCGCCCAGTGGGGACGCTCACGTGCCGTCACTCGGACTCCCTGTCGCGGACTAATGACGTGTAGCCCGCACGATAGGTGCTATCTTTTCATTATGTGCCAAACATCCACCTGTTTATATTTAGGCCGGCTGACTCTATACAATATATGGATAGAACCTCGAGTCATATCTATATAGAGCTGATGGGAGATTTTTTGCATTCCACCTCGGGCTTTATACTACCCCCTTTTCCCACATTACATTATGTAAGTCACGTGATCTGTTCCTACAGAATTGAATGAGTCATAGTTATAAAG
Organism: Pseudophryne corroboree; assembly: GCF_028390025.1. Taxonomy (NCBI): domain Eukaryota; kingdom Metazoa; phylum Chordata; class Amphibia; order Anura; family Myobatrachidae; genus Pseudophryne; species Pseudophryne corroboree. The sequence continues at coordinate 847,890,023 of NC_086444.1, read as the reverse complement.
AATAAAGTATATTATATATATGCATGATTATGTGTTGATTATCCAACATTTTAAATTGTCTGTCTGTCATTATTGGTCATATAATGAGAGTTTTTGGTCACTGCTAATCACATATGCAAATGAGCAACCATATTGAAAAGGGTATAAAAACCCTGGATAGCAGCACCTTCAATACCTTGAAAAAGTTGCGTGAACGCAACGAAACGCGTTGGTGCTTGGTGCTGTGCGTGCCCACTGTCTGCAAATTTTATTTCCTGAGGAATTTCTACCTGGACCAGGTCCCCACCATCGTCTCAACTTGTGGATCCCGTTAGAAGAACATCCATCCCCACCGTGGAATCTTCACACAGCTAAACAAGGGACAAGCTTCTGCGGATGCCTACCGCTTAAACACCTTGAACAACTGCTGGTGGTAATTATCATACATGATGGAACATTAACGGGACACCTAGAGTCTATCAATAGGGGACTGTTTTATTGGAACAGGTTTGAACTGCTCTCATTGATTCTCATCAGGACTAAGAGGGGCACAGCTGTTTTGAGATCTGACACCCATTAGTGTCTTCCAATACACATTATATTGTGGTTTTCTTAACTATTTTAAATATTCTCTTTTATTTCATTAAATATGTGTTTTTTCATGTGACCTGCTTCTCTCATATATGACCAAATAGCGCTTCAATTTTCTTTTGTATACACTTGTGGCTTGGGGGTCTGACCAACCCCGTTTTGTTATAGCTGCTGTGGTGCACCTCCCCTATCAGCACCTGGAGTAAATTCACCTTAGGGTGTCTTTCTCTGTCTTCAGCGAATCTACACATCAATCTGGTTGCTTCAATAGTAGACATGACCGGTCTATCTTGTTTCGTTCAAATAATACACATACATGATACCACTTCATTACATATAATTTTAAATCACTATGATGTCCGGCGCTTGATATTATTATAATCATGTACCATATGAAATGTGTCGAATCCATCTCTGTGGAATGTCCATGTAAATGCGTGTGTTACCATACATTGCTGTGCTCGCTGCGCATATTTGCAAGTATAGCGACTCATATGTGTGTAGTTTGTATGTTCTCTTTATGTAATATTTTTTTGACTTCGACACCCCGCACCCCCTGTGGAAACACTGAAGTATCCCCCACACGATACGATAAAGTCACAGAACACTTCAGACGCTTTTAATCTCTTTATATTTGACAATATTGCTGAAACTCACCTCTGTACAGTATTACATATTTTCCCTCCAACACAGAGGTTCCCAAGCTGTGTGTCGTGGCACCCAGGGGTGTCTCGGGACATTTGCAAGGGTGCCTTGGATTTGTGGTCCTGGACCAATTCTAATTATTTGTGATCAATGTAAAAGGCACAACCAGTGCTTATAGCTTCCAATCATAAAATATGTGGACAAACAGAAGCGAATCCTGTCCCTCATCACATAACTAAGTATGACATACTATATAAACACAATTTACTTAATTTTATATTTTTTCAAAATTTCTCAGTAAAAAAAACTCTTGGCCTAGGGGTACCTTGACAAAAATTCTGATACTCTAGGGTGCTGGGTTTAAATAAGTATGGGCAACGCTGCTCCAACATCAACATTCTGAGTTCCATTAAGATATACAGAAATAATGAAATACATCTAATTTTGGATGTAAAATCCATAAAATATATTAGCACAGTATTTATGTCAGATGGTACTAATGAAATATCAGCAGTTTGTAAAAGAGATGATTTTAGAAAAACAACTTCAGTATGTTCAGTATATGTAAAAAAGAAGTAGTAACTAGCATTCTCCAACGTAAGTGCCTGCCGCAATGCTGTTTGAGCACGCACTAAGGCAGAAAACGGCATTGCAGCACTAGTTTAGTTGTATTTCTGCTCCCTCAGGAGGAGTGTGAGCAGAAATCCTTTAGTTGGGCTTAACAGCACAGTTAATTGAATAGCTCAGGGACCTCCTTCCTGGCGCTATTCATGTCACGCTAAATTGAAACGCCTCCATAGAGATTGATTATAGGTGATTTAGCAAGTGACTGGAGAAATTACACATAAAATGGATACCACTGCTGAACCAATAGGGAACCGGTGTCAACAGTCTTTATACAGGAGAGATCTTCTATTCGTCAATGTGATGAAACAGTGAGCAGAATCGTATTTTTTTTATGCTTTACAATTAATCAAATCTAATAATTCACATATAAATTACCCTATTTTTAAACCTCCCCCCAAAATAGCAAGCTTTACAAAATCACATCAATCTCCAATTTCTCTGTGGGGAAAAAAAAAAAATACTCACCTGACCGGTGTTCTCCAGTGGTCTCCGGAGCTCCACGTGGTCTCCCCTCGATCTTCTGACTGGAGAGGGAGCTGTTGGGCATCTAGGGGGCTCCTGGGAGGCTCCAGGGATGCTGGGAGGGGCAAGGGCTGTAAGGGGATGTAGTTTCTTCCAGCAGCCAGCTTCGGGGGGTTTACACTTACATCGGGGGTCACACACACTCACCGTTGCTACAGAAGACCCGACACTGGAAGCAGAAGACACCGCTTTGGAAGGTAAGTAATTAAAGCATAATTAAACTAATTTGAAATTTTTATAAGTCCTGGGTGAAGGATGTCGCCATGGTGCCATAGAAATCACAGCTTTACACTTTCAGTCCCCTAATTGAATAGCAAAACCTTGCGGCTGTAGGATTTATTTACAAGAGAGTAAATTCATATTTCAGTTTGATCAAGAACAAGGTAAAGAATATATAAATGGTTATTTAAATAGTCCTGCAATATCTGTGTGTTCAATCCTTTACCCCAGAACAATTGGTATAATGCTTTGTCACTTAAAGACCAGACACATAATTAGTGCACATAATTAATTGCAAAGGGGCGGTATTAGTCAAAGATTGGCGAGAGATACATTTTTTAAAGATAAAGTACCAACAATCAGCTCCTAACTGTAATTTTTCAAACCGAGGGGTCTATATACTAAGCCATGGAGAGAGATAAAGTGGATAGAGCTAAAGTACCAGCCAATCAGCTCCTAACTGTCTTTTCTCAAGTACAGCCTGTAAACATGGAAGTTAGGAGCCAATTGGCTGGTGCTTTATATCCATCCATTTTATCTCTCTTCAAGGCATAGGGGTCTAATTACTAAGCAATGGAGAGTGTTAAAGTGGATGGAGATAAACTACCAGTTAATCAGCTGCTAACTGACTTGTTACAGGCTGTGTTTGAAAAAAAACAGGAGCTGGTTGGTACTTTATCTCAGTCCACTTTATCTCTTACCAAGGCCTAGTAAATAGACCTCTTAGTACATGGACCTCACAGGCTGTAAAACTTAAAGCAGAGGTTGAATATGCTGGTACTTTCTCTCTCTCCTAGATTTGCTAAGTACCACCCGAAAATGTAAAACAAAATATGTTTTTAATTGTAAATAATGGTTCGGAACCAATAAAATATCAAGCAGCACTTAGTAAATTTGAAACATCATACACAAAAAGAAAACTTTAGAAAATAGGATAAAATAAAAAAATATAAACTGAAGTAAAAAACACTTGCAATGTGTTTCTCAGACTGCTTCCTCAGCCAATGATGCAATATTACCATTCACCACCCTAATTAAAACCTTTAATAGACCAGGGTTGTACAAATATCTAATCCACTGGCATTACTTGGGACTCTCTTGGGAGCTACCTTATTTCTCCAGGCTTCAGGATAATTTAACTCCAAACCTACCACATGGTTTCACTCTAGAGGTGCCAGTCAGACTTTTTTCAGTCACAGTCTATAAAATGACAGTCATAAGCTGATTGGTTGTTATGGGAAACATCACTTTATCTCTTTCAAAGCTTTGATCTCCCCCATTATGAGGTAGTGAGAATCATAGCTGAGATTGGATAGTATGGCATTTCCAACATTTATTTCCTTTGCCTATGTATTCCGATGTGGTTTATACATGTAGCACACATATTGGAATCCCAGATATAATAATGGGTTATTAAAATTAATGGGATGAGCTTCTGCAATAAATATAAATAAATCCAGTAGTATGGGCTCAACCTGTCATAGTGAAGCCAGGTCACAGCTGGATCTGGGGCTGTAAAAATATAGGGGGTCATTCTGAGTTGTTCGCTCGTTGCCGATTTTCGCTATATTGCGATTAGTCGCTTACTGCGCATGCGCAAGGTTCGCGGAGTGCATGCGCTTAGTTATTTTACACAAAAGTTAGGTATTTTACTCACAGCATAACGAGGTTTTTTCATCGTTCTGGTGATCGGAGTGTGATTGACAGGAAGTGGGTGTTTCTGGGCGGAAACTGGCCATTTTCTGGGAGTGTGCGAAAAAACGCTGGCGTTTCTGGGAAAAACGCGGGAGTGGCTGGAGAAACGGGGGAGTGTCTGGGCGAATGCTGGGTGTGTTTGTGACGTCAAACCAGGAACGAAACTGACTGAACTGATCGCAGTGGCAGAGTAAGTCTGGAGCTACTCAGAAACTACTAAGAAATTTCTATTCGCAATTCTGCTAATCTTTCGTTCGCAATTCTGCTAAGCTAAGATACACTCCCAGAGGGCGGCGGCTTAGCGTGTGCAATGCTGCTAAAAGCAGCTAGCGAGCGAACAACTCGGAATGAGGGCCATAGTGTGTCCACCATCTTCCCAAAGACTACCTGGCCTGCTCAAAAAGTGCTACTGGGGCTCTTCCGGTGGTACCAGTATACAGTAGCTTGGAGACACTAGAATGTGCTATCATATCACATAGTTTAGTAGTGACTACTTAATGGGCAGTACTTGTAGTGTGACTCTCCAGGTGTATTACTATGTGACATGCCCACTACTATGTGACATGTCCAGTGCTATGTGACATGCCCACTACTATGTGACCTTCTCAGTGCTATGTGACATGCTCAGTACTATGTGACATGCCCAGTGCTATGTGACATGCCCAGTGCTATGTGACATGTCCACTACTATGTGACATGCCCACTACTATGTGACATGTCCAGTGCTATGTGACATGCCCACTACTATGTGACCTTCTCAGTGCTCTGTGACATGCTCAGTACTATGTGACATGCCCACTACTATGTGACATGTCCAGTGCTATGTGACATGCCCACTACTATGTGCAGAGGCGTATCTAGCACGGGGCGAGCAGGGCACGTGCCCTGGGCGCCATGGCAGCCCCAACAGACGTCCCATGCGTCAGGGATTCCGCCGGCGCTACCCGCGCCGGTTTCCCTGTCTCCCCGGCTGCTGTGCCTGTCACAATAGACAGGCAGCGGCAGCCAGGAGCCTCCCCCTACCCCCCCCCTGCAAAGTGTACGCGATCGCGTGCGCAATCGCGACCGCGGAGGTGCGCGCATGCGCGTGCGCGACCTCGGGGGGCGCGCGGCCCCTGAACAGCAGTGAGCGGGGTAATCTTCTTTATACTTCCCTGTCGGGACAGGGGGTGCGGGACATTTTGTGTGTGTGTGTTAAGTGTGTGTGTGGGACAGTGTTCTTGTGGGACAGTGTGTGTGTGTTAATTGTGTGTGTGTCGGACAGTGTGCGTGGGAGAGTGCGTGTGTGTTAATTGTGTGTGTGGGACAGTGTGACTGTGTTAATTGTGTGTGTGGGACAGTTTGAGTGTGTGTAAATTGTGTGTGTGTGTGGGACAGTGTGAGTGTGTATTAATTGTGTGCGTGTGTTAATTGTGTGTGTGTGGGACAGTGTGAGTGTGTTAATTGTGTGTGTGTGTGTGTGTGGGACAGTGTGAGTGTGTTAATTGTGTGTGTGGGACAGTTTTGCGTGTTTGTTAATTGTGTGTGTGTGGGACAGTTTTGAGTGCGTGTTAATTGTGCGTGTGTTAATTGTGTGTGTGTGTGTGTGTGTGTGGGACAGTTTGAGTGTGTAATTGTGTGTGTGTGGGACAGTTTGAGTGTGTGTTAATTGTGTGTGTGTGGGACAGTTTGAGTGTGTGTTAATTGTGTGTGCGTGTGTATTAATTGTGTGTGTGTGGGACAGTGTGCGTGTGTTCATTGTGTGTGTGTGGGACAGTGTGCGTGTGTTAATTGTGTGTGTGTGTGTGTGGGACAGTGTGAGCGTGTTAATTGTGTGTGTGTGTGTGGGACAGTGCGTGTTTGTTAATTGTGTGTGGGACAGTGTGCGTGTGTGTTATTTGTGTGTGTGGGACAGTGTGCGTGTGTTAATTGTGTGTGCGTTAATTGTCCTGGCGGTTATTGGCGTCTGTAGTGTGCGCCCCGTCCTCCTCCGCTGCCGCTGACAGGAGCGGCGGTGTGCGGCTCTCCCCCTCCCTCGCCGGCTCCGTCCTCCTGTCGTGGCCCTGCAGTGTGTGCCGGTCTCCCCAGCAGCAGCAGCAGGTTAGTCTCTCCCCCCCACCCCCCCACTCCTCCTCCTCCATTCCCCCCCTCTCTCTCACTCTCTCTCTCTCTCTCTCTCTCTCTCTCTCCTCCTGTGGATTGAAGTTTGTAAGTATCATTTTAATTTTTACAGGTACCCCTATTGGATTCTACTGGACAAGTGGACGTGATCGGCGTGGGATGTAGGTAAGTAATCTGTCTCTCATTTTTACAGGTACCCCTATTGGATTCTACTGGACAAGTGGACGTGACCGGCGTGGGATGTAGGTAAGTAATCTGTCTCTCATTTTTACACATTCCCCTACTGGATTCTACTGGACAAGTGGACGTGACCGGCGTGGGATGTAGGTAAGTAATCTGTCTCTCATTTTTACAGATTCCCCTACTGAATTCGACTGACAAGTGGACGTGACCGGCGTGGGATGTAGGTAAGTAATCTGTCTCTCATTTTTACAGGTACCCCTATTGGATTCTACTGGACAAGTGGACGTGACCGGCGTGGGATGTAGGTAAGTAATCTGTCTCTCATTTTTACACATTCCCCTACTGGATTCTACTGGACAAGTGGACGTGACCGGCGTGGGATGTAGGTAAGTAATCTGTCTCTCATTTTTACAGATTCCCCTACTGGATTCTACTGGACAAGTGGACGTGACTAGCGTGGGATGTAGGTAAGTAATCTGTCTCTCATTTTTACAGGTACCCCTATTGGATTCTACTGGACAAGTGGACGTGACCGGCGTGGGATGTAGGTAAGTAATCTGTCTCTCATTTTTACAGGTACCCCTATTGGATTCTACTGACAAGTGGACGTGACCGGCGTGGGATGTAGGTAAATAATCTGTCTCTCATTTTTACAGATTCCCCTACTGAATTCTACTGGACAAGTGGACGTGTCCGGCGTGGGATGTAGGTAAGTAATCTGTCTCTCATTTTTACAGGTACCCCTATTGGATTCTACTGACAAGTGGACGTGACCGGCGTGGGATGTAGGTAAATAATCTGTCTCTCATTTTTACAGATTCCCCTACTGGATTCTACTGGACAAGTGGACGTGACCGGCGTGGGATGTAGGTAAGTAATCTGTCTCTCATTTTTACAGGTACCCCTATTGGATTCTACTGGACAAGTGGACGTGACCAGCGTGGGATGTAGGTAAGTAATCTGTCTCTCATTTTTACAGATTCCCCTACTGAATTCTACTGACAAGTGGACGTGATCGGCGTGGGATGTAGGTAAATAATCTGTCTCTCATTTTTACAGATTCCCCTACTGAATTCTACTGGACAAGTGGACGTGACCGGCGTGGGATGTAGGTAAGTAATCTGTCTCTCATTTTTACAGGTACCCCTATTGGATTCTACTGGACAAGTGGACGTGACCGGCGTGGGATGTAGGTAAGTAATCTGTCTCTCATTTTTACAGGTACCCCTATTGGATTCTACTGGACAAGTGGACGTGACCGGCGTGGGATGTAGGTAAGTAATCTGTCTCTCATTTTTACAGATTCCCCTACTGGATTCTACTGGACAAGTGGACGTGACCGGCGTGGGATGTAGGTAAGTAATGTGTCTCTCATTTTTACAGCTACCCCTATTGGATTCTACTGGACAAGTGGACGTGACCGGCGTGGGATATAGGTAAGTATGTGTGAGTGTGTCAGTGTGCTTTAATAAATTTTTACTGTCACGGTGTGTGAGTTGTGTTTTTATTTGGGTATTTTTTCTGTTGTAGAACTACAGGTACCGGCGGGCCCGTTATTTCCCTGCATGTTGGTACTTGAGGTTCTCCAAGTACCAGCAAGCGGGGGAGGCTTTCTGGGCCTTGTAGTTCCACAACAAAAAACAATATTCTTTTTTTACTTACATGGTTATCAGCCTCCCATCCACAGCCCACGGATGGGGGGGGCAGCCTCGGGCTTCACCCCTGGCCCTTGGGTGCCTGGAGGGGGGGTGACCCCTTGATTTAAGGGGTCCCCACTCCTCCAGGGAACCCCGGCCAGTGGTGACTAGTTGGGGGGGTAATGCCACGGCCGCAGGGACCTACATAAATGTGTCCCCCGGCTGTGGCATTATGTCCCTGGCTAGTGGAGCCCGGTGCTGGTTTTAAAAATACGGGGGGACCCCTACATCTTTTGTCCCCCGTATTTTTGGAACCAGGACCGGACTAAGAGCCCGACGCTGGTTGTCTAAATACGGGGAACCCCTGTCCAATTTTTTTCCCAGTATTTAAACAACCAGGACTGGCTCAAAGAGCCCGAGGCTGGTTATACTTAGGAGGGGGACCTCACGCAGTTTTTTTTTTACATTTTTAACCCATTCAGACCCTTCTTCATTAAGTTAATGGAAACCCTGGACAACAAAATTGCATTCATGTCCTCCTCCCACTCCCTTCCCAGTCCCAAACACTAATTATTAATTTTTTCTATAAAAATGTACAATATATCACAAGTATGATGAGCAGGCATGCAGCGGGCATTGGCGGCTTTGGACTGAGTTGCAAATTAGTGGCGGAGGGCTGGGTCAGTTGATGGTGGGCGAGTTTGTAAGCCATTGGTGGTGGCAGCGGGCATCGGCTCAGAGGCAGTGGCGGGCATTGGCTCGGTGGCGGTAGGGGTCATCGGCAGGATTCGGCGGACATTATGGCTGTAGTGCCTCACCGCACGCCACTGACCTCACCGCATGCCACTGGTGTGTGGGACAGTGTGCGTGTGTGTTAATTGTGTGTGTGGGACAGTGTGAGTGTGTGTTAATTGTGTGTGTGTGGAACAGTGTCAGTGTGTGTAAATTTCTGCAGTCCAGTGTGTGTGGGGGAGAGGAAAGTATGAGAATGTGTGTGTGTAGTCTGAGTGGGTGTGTGTAGGATTTGGGGGTGGCAAGTCTGTGTGTGTGTAATCAGTGTGTGTGGGATGTACTAATGGCCATTTACTGAAGACAGATATGTATTAAACCACGGGCACTGAGATGCCCTTCTCACTCACCATCCAGCTGGGTGGGCGAGCCGGGCGGGTGGAAAGCCAGCAGCAGGGGCAGCATGCCGGATATCAGCAGCCGAGGGTGGGGGCTGTAATGCACGTGCGGAGCCCAAAGCCGGAGATCAGCAGCATGCTGACCGGCAATAAGCAGCTTCTGCTTCCGCGTTCAACATGCTGCTGATCTCCGGCTTTGGGCTACGCAGGGTTCGGGGGATGGGTGTCCTCTGCCGGTGTACTGCAGCTCCGGGGGTGCGGGCTCCGGAGGCTTTCAGCACTGTTGAATATCCAGCTGCCTCAAGTATGTACAGCCCGCACCCTCTGCTGCTGATATCCGGCATGCTGCTGCTGGCTGTCCCCCCGCCCGGCTCGGCCACACAGCTATATGGTGAGAAGAGCATCTCAGTTCCTGAGGTTTAACACATATGCCTCAGAAAATGGCCTCTGCGGTAAACGATACTAATGCTTACCATGACAGTAACAGCGGGGAGGAAGGCGCACATCGGGATCCTGCAGCATGAAACAAGAACCCCTTCGGAGCGCAGCAGACCACACTGAAAAGGGTGCATACCCGGTGCGGTGCTCTGCATCCCGGGTGGTGCCGAAGATGTGGAGTGTCGGAGGTGGCAGAAGCGCCGCAGCTTGGGGTGAGAAACCGCTGCAGCCCTTCCGCTGCTAAACTCTGCAATTAGTCTATTAAGGGGGTGGGCTCCCCTCATCATAGTGCCCCACAGGCCATGTTAATTCTGGGGGTAGGATCCCCTAACTCTATAATGGGAATTTTGGCTCATATCATGTGCTGTAACGTGAATTTTGGCTCATACCGTGTGCTATAATGTGAATTTTGGCTCATACTATGTGAGGTAATGTGAATTTTGGCTCATTCCGTGTGCTGTAATGTGAATTTCGGCTCATACCGTGTGCTGTAATGTGAATTTCGGCTCATACCATGTGGGGTAATGTGAATTTTGGCTCATACCATGTGGAGTAATGTGAATTTTGGCTCATACCGTGTGCTCTAATGTGAATTTCGGCTCATACCGTGTGCTATAATGTGAATTTTGGCTCATACCATGTGGGGTAATGTGAATTTCGGCTCATACTGTGTGCTATAATGTGAATTTCGGCTCATGCCGTGTGGGGCAATGTGAATTTCGGCTCATACTGTGTGCTATAATGTGAATTTCGGCTCATACCGTGTGCTATAATGTCAAAGGGGCACCAGTACTAGATAGTATAAGGGGTCCTACTACACTGAAGGACACGCCCCTTTTGAGTGACCACGCCCCTTTTCCGGAGCGCGCGCGCCTTGGGCGCGCGCATAATTGCTATCTGCACTCTTTCATTCCACCTTCAAAAATTCAACTTCGACCACTGCACCTACATACACATACATACACACCATGACATCTTTATATGCAGTGACACCGGTGGCGTCTGCACATACTTTCCTTTTGTATTTTTTTTTTATTATCATTTTATTAATTTATTATTTTTATTAAAAAAAAATATTTTTTTTTTTGGGGGGGGGGGGGGGGGGGGGCGCCATTATTGATCTTGCCCTGGGCTCCAAAAACCCTAGTTACGCCTCTGACTATGTGACCTTCTCAGTGCTATGTGACATGCTCAGTGCTATGTGACATGCCCACTACTATGTGACATGTCCAGTGCTATGTGACATGCCCACTACTATGTGACCTTCTCAGTGCTATGTGACATGCTCAGTACTATGTGACATGCCCAGTGCTATGTGACATGCCCAGTGCTATGTGACATGTCCACTACTATGTGACATGCCCACTACTATGTGACATGTCCAGTGCTATGTGACATGCCCACTACTATGTGACCTTCTCAGTGCTATGTGACATGCTCAGTACTATGTGACATGCCCACTACTATGTGACATGCCCAGTGCTATGTGACATGCACAGTGATAGGTGACATGCCCAGTGCTATGTGACATGCCCAGTGCTATGTGCCTCTCTTTTGTCAATAAGGATAGCAACTTTGTGGTTTTCTGGGCTGGTTATAGAGCATTCACAGTAGCTGGGTGCAGAGGGAAGGAAGAATCTTTTGAACTACCACATGGTTGTAATATTCCCATAGCCTACTGTATACTATATAACCCCATGGCTGACAAAGGAAAGTAGCAACAGTGGTAGTAAAGAGGTAGGTTATATATTGACTTATTAGTTTGCTCTCACAGCGGCCCATTAAAAAAACGAAAAACAAATATATAATAAACAAGCATCACTGCACACTCATCACTAAAGTAGTGCGACCATGCTGTTCATGGTCTGGTTCATTCATTTCCTTTAGAAACAGTGACAGAACATAGTAAACTCCTTGCTTCCCCCAATAGTCTGCAGACTTGTCAGCACAACATGGGTAAATTCAGAGGTCATTATTAGGCAAATCAAATCTATCAGCAGTGCCTGCTCAGAGGAGAGGAATGGAGGATAGAAGTCACAATGGAATATCAGGATTTTGATACAGATGTAATATACCTTTCAGTAATATCCGTCTGTGCTGTGATCAGAGCAGACCTAGCCCTTCCTCTACTTTGCTGGATAGCCTGTGTAACTTCACTGCTTATCTAATACTACACATAGTGGCCCAAATAAATCTCAGTTCCACTTTGTAGTAGCTCAAACTCCTGAAGGGAGGCAGTCAATTGACCGCCTGTCGGGATCCCGGCGGTCAGGATACCGATGCCGGTATCCCGACACCAGCTGAAATACCGGCGGTCGGAGTCCTGACCGCCGGCTGGTTACCCCTCTTAGGTGTTGGTTCACGCCACCATCCTCCGGAGAATAGAACCCTGTGGCGACCGAAGGGGACACGCTGCACTCGCCGCCGGGATCCCGGTGTCTGTCTCCTGACCGCCAGGATATCGTACTGATCCCCTCCTGAATACTGCATGAACCCCCAACTAACTTATATGTTGTTTATAAAATGACGTATTATGATACTGCAGACTGTCTGCAATATTGTGTATCTACCTAAAAGCATGGGAATCTGGCTGTACAGCATGCATGCCATTTGGAGGGGATGCAGTCAATATACCGGCTGTTGGAAACCCGGCGTTCAGGAGACCGACGCCGGAATTCCCACACCCTGTGAAATATCGACACCCGGAATCCTGACAAAAGCAGGGTATTCTCACTCGGTTGGTGAGTCCACACCACCAACCGAGTGGGAATAAAACATGTGGCGAGTGAAGCGAGCCATTGGGCCCGATGCATGGCGAGTGCAGCGAGCTTCCGGGATTCCAGCAGATGAGATGCTGCTGTTGGTAGAGTGACAGCAGGAATCCCGACAAATGGGATATCATATGTATACCACAGTGGCGTGCGGTGAGGTCAGTGGCTGGTGAGGCACTACAGCCATAATGTCCGCCGAATCCTGCAGATGACCCCTACCGCCGCCGAGAAATGTCCACCACTGCCCTTGAGTTGATGCCCGCTGCCACCGCCAATAGCTTACAAACTCGCCCACCATCAACTGACCCAGCCCTCCACCACTAATTTGCATCTCACTCCGATGCTACCAATGCCCGCTGCCTGCCTGCTCATCATACTTGTGATATATTGTACATTTTTATAGAAAAAAAAATTAGTGTTTGGGAAGGGAGTGGGAGGAGGACATGAATGCAATTTTGTTGTCCATGGCTTCCATTAACTTAATGGAAAAGGGTCTGAATGGGTTAAAAAATGTAAAAAAAAAATGCGCAAGGTCCCCCCTCCTAAGTATAACCAGCCTCGGGCTCTTTGAGCCGGTCCTGGTTGTTTAAATACTGGGAAAAAAATTGGACAGGGGTTCCCCGTATTTAGACAACCAGCACCGGGCTCTTAGTCCGGTCCTGGTTCCAAATGTACGGGGGACGAAAGACGTAGGAGTCCCCCGTATTTTTAAAACCAGCACCGGGCTCCACTGGCCAGGGACATAATGCCACAGCCGGGGGACACATCTATGTAGGTCCCTGCGGCCGTGGCATTACCCCCCCCCCCCAACTAGTCACCCCTGGCCGGGGTTCCCTGGAGAAGTGTGGACCCCTTTAATCAAGGGGTCCCACCCTCCAGGCACCCAAGGGCCAGGGGTGAAGCCCGAGGCTGTCCCCCATCCGTGGGCGGTGGATGGGAGGCTGATAGCCATAAGAGTATTAAAAAAATAGAATATTGTTTTTTGTTGTGGAACTGCAAGGCCCAGCAAGCCTCCCCCGCTTGCTGGTACTTGAAGAACCTCAAGTACCAGCATGCGGGGAAATAACGGGCCCGCTGGTACCTGTAGTTCTACAACAACAAAAATACCCAAATAAAAACACAACTCACACACCGTGACAGTAAAAATTTATTAAAACACACTTACACACTCACACATACTTACCTACATCCCACGCCAGTCACGTCCACTTGTCCAGTAGAATCCAATAGGGGTACCTGTAAAAATGAGAGAGATCACTTACCTACATCCCACGCCGATCACGTCCACTTGTCCAGTAGAATCCAATAGGGGCACCCGGCACCTGTAAAAATGAACATAAATACTTACAGAGGGGGGACAAAATGAGAGAGAGAGAGAGAGACGGACGCTGACCTTTACTAGGAACACGCCCGGCTGACAGCGGAGCTCCCCGTTGCTTAGTAACCAGACGCCTGGCTACATGAGTCTGAGCGGCCGAGGTGGAAGAGCAGCTCCGCCGCCAGGAAGGAGGGGAGATTGGGGCAACAGCCGGCAGCGGAGTGGTGTCCCAGGACAGCAACTGTAGATCCGGGATCTGGAGGGTCAGGTGGAGAGGTGGTGAGCACTGCGGGCACTTGCAAGCTGCGCAGAGAGAGAGAGAGAGAAAAGAACTCACCCCTCACTCCTGCTTCAGGGCCGTCGCTCCAACGCTGGTCACAGCCGCCGGGTCCCGCCGCCTCCTCCGCCTCCAGCGTCGCATGGGTGATTGGACAGCGGATCCAGCACTGGATCCGCTTTCCAATCAGGTGCCTCGCTGACATGGGTTGGTGTCCCTGTCAGCGAGGCACTTGTTTCAGTGCCGCTTTCCCCATATTTTTTCATGGGCTTTTACAGCCCTGTGCTTGGCCCCGCCCCCCGCTCTGCCCCCGTTCCCATTATCTATGGGAGGCACTGTTACCAGTGCCTCCCAAACGCATTTAAACACATTAAATTATTACAATTAAATAAAGAAGATACTTATGACACAGACTATGTGTCATAAGTATCTTCTTTGTATGATTTTAATAATTAATCACAGGGGAGGCACTGCCTCCCCTGACAGCTCGTCCCTGGTATACCATTTGGAGGTATATTTATCACAATCAGCATGTTTAAAGCAATGACACTGTTTCCAGGTTAAAGTCCTCAGAGCATGTGCTACCTGCAAAATAATACCTGGTAGGCTATTATAGGAGGATAATGGCATCAGGAGATTTGTAAATCTGGTAGCACAGCAGCCTCCATAGAAACCTATTGGGGCTACATTTGGGGGAAAAAATGATCCCATCATAGTACATCTGGGGGATCCTTAATATTTGAGTGTATCCCCTGAAAACTGCTGTTTTTGTGAAATATCCCACCAATATTTTGTCATAAATAGGACCCTTGGAGTCTGTAAATGAATTTGAATCAAGCTGAATACCATAACATCCAGGGGTGGAACAGTTGACCACTTCCTGTCTACTGCAGTAAAACATGTGTAACATGAAATATAGACATGGGGTGTGTGGCTATCACACGCCTCGGATGTGACTGCACCATAGTGGATACGCTCACAGCTTCCACCACGTGTACTAGAATATATCCCAATCTCAGGACACATGTCGGCCAGACTCTGGTGCAGAAACTACTCATCTGGACAAATATATGTGCTTCTGTTTGTCCCCATCACATTTAGGGGCTAATTCTGGCCTGATTGCACCTCTGCACATTTGTAGAGGGCTGCGATCAGATAGTCGCCACCCATAGAGAGTGAAAACCAGCCCAGTGCAAGTGTTTGAATGCATGTGTACGCCGTGCGAAAACTTTACCTAACAGTGGACAGCTACAAATCTGTTCATAACTCACTCATCATCGAATGATTTTTCTAGTCTGTGCAGTCTGTGCGTAGCCCAGGACTTACTCCGACAGTGCGTAGCCCAGGACTTACTCCGACAGTGCGACAGAATCAGGCTGTTCAGGGCCGGAGCTGACGTCACACAGCCTCCCAGAAAATGCTTTGCATTTAGAATCCAATTCAAGCTTTTCACATTTTTCACTTACAAAGCCCTCAGCCATTCTTTTCCCATTTATATCTCTGATCTTATCTTAACTCCTTTCCACTCCCGCCCCCTGTCTTCACTCCACAAATGCATTACGCCAATCCTGCCTACTGATTGCCTCCACCCACCTCCAAGATTTTACACATGCTTGTCCCTATCTCTGGAATTCTCTGCCTCTACCTATCAAACTCTCCACCTCTCTACAACACTTCAAACGGGCTCTCAAGACACATTTATGAAGCCCAGCCATCTCTCCTAACTCTCTGTTCATGTTCACAGTGTTTACCCTATAAACCCTATCTGTGTCACCACTGTCTGTAAGCTTTCATGAGCAGGGCTCTCTCCCCTCATATGCTTTATCTTCTCTTAGACCAGGGGTGGGGAACCTCCGGCCCGCAGGCCATATAAGGCCTGCAAAGCTGTTTGCTCCGGCCCACCCGCTTGTTTGCCAGTGAGACACGCCGCCGCTCACTCCGGCAGCGGCGTGTCTCAGCTGTCAGAGCATGGAGGAGAGCGCAGCTACTATTTCCGGTGGCAGCGGCGGGTAGGATCTCAAATCAGCTGTCGGTTCGTGAGCCAATCAGAGCTCGTGGACCGGCAGCCAATCAGGAGCCGCCGCTGCCGGTCCGCGAGCTCTGATTGGCTCATGGACCGGTGGCTGGTTTGAGGTCCTATACGCTGCTGCCGCCCGACATAGCCGCGCTCTCCTCCCTGCCCTGACCCGACAGCTGAGAAATGCCGCCGGACGGAGCTGCAGCAGCGATGAGTGGTCTGGCACTGAGGGGGCATTTGTGTATTTGGAACTGTGGGGGGCATTTGTGTATCTGGCACTGTCGGGGCATTTGTATATCTGGCACTATGGGGGACATTTGTGTATCTGGCACTGTGGGGGCATTTGTGTATCTGGCACTGTGGGGGCATATGTGTATCTGGCACTGCACTGGCATATGTGTATCTGGCACTGCACTATTGGGGGCATATGTGTATCACGTCCCATTTTAATTGGCCAACCCATTTTTAGTACCTCTAAGGGACATAACTACTGGGGGCATAGCTACTAGGGGGCATGGTCATTTTTAAGTTGATAATTTTTGTATGGCCCCCAAATTTTTTATAAATATCCAAATGACCCTTGGTAGAAAAAATGTTCCCCACCCCTGTTTTAGACTATCATCTAATCTATACTCCTTTCAACGGCACCTAACCCTCAGTTTCTGCCACCTTGATGCTTATTTCAGAGTCAATGTTTATGCACCATGTACTTGTCCTGCATTGTCTTGTACTGTACTTTGCTGGCTTTTTGTTTAGCTCATTTGTTTATGTACTTTGTTAGGCGCTGCGGGACCCTTGTGGCACCATACAAATAAAGGATATTAATAATTACATAAATAATAATAATAATAATAATAATAATAATAGTAAGACTGAAGTAGTCAGTGATTCTCTATCTTTCTGAGACATGGGCACCCTCTCAGACTAATGCAAGACTGTAAAGAGTTACAAATGAGAAAAGTATATACTAAACATAAACATCACTATATAGTGTCTTATCTGAGGAAACAATGGGGGTAATTCAGACCTGATCACTCGCTAGCGTTTTTTGCAGCGCTGCGACCAGAACTACGCATGTGTGTGAACCGCAATGCGCAGGCACGTCGCACAGGTACAAAGCGGATCGTTGCTGTGCGATGGGTTTTACAGGAAGAAGGCGTTTGTGGGTGGCAACTGACTGTTTTCAGGGAGTGGTTGGAAAAACGCAGGCGTGTCCAAGTGTTTTCAGGGTGGGTGTCTGACGTCAATTCCGGCACCGGACAGGCTGAAGTGATCGCAGCGGCTGAGTAAGTTCTGGGCAACTCAGAAACTGCACAAAGTTTTTTTGTACCGCTAGGCTGCACATGCGATCTCACACTTGCACAGCTGAAATACACTCCCCAGTGGGCGGTGACTATGTGAACGCTGGACTGCATAAAAACACTAGCGAGCGATCAGGTCTGAATTACCCCCAGTGTGTTTCTCTCTGTACTTTTAGTAGTTATAGCTATGTATTGTTGATAGTATACAGACATGGTCACATTTGTTGATACCCTTTCATGAAAAATGAAGAACCCATATTTTTCTCTGAAATAATTTGAGAAAAGTAAATTGCATCCTTCATTGTTTATGAGAGGTTCTCACTTACCTGCTCCCCTTAAAGAAGTCCATTTGTGGATGAAATGCATTGGGACACCTACCTCCTCTGCCTTCTATACAGATCCATGTATGGACTTGCTGTGATACTGGAATAAGGATATTTATTCATATGGCACTTGATTTTTAAAAGTTAAGTTACTTTTAGTCATATTGCGGGTCAATCCGAGTTGTTCGTTCGCTAGCAGTTTTTAGCAGTCGTGCAAACACTAAGCCGCCGCCCTCTGGGAGTGTATCTTATCTTAGCAGAAGTGCGATCGAAAGGGTCGCAGAGCGCCTACAAACAAAATTATGCAGTTTTAGAGTAGCTCCAGACCTACCCAGCGCTTGCGATCACTTCAGACTATTCAGTTCCGGATTTGACGTCACAAACACGCCCTGCGTTCTCCCAGCCACGCCTGCGTTTTTTCTGGCACGCCTGCGTTTTTTCGAACACTCCCTGAAAATGGTCAGTTGACACCCAGAAACGCCCCCTTCACGTCAATCACTCTGTGGCGGACATTGCGACTGAAAAGCTTCGCTAGACCTTGTGTAAAAATACATTGTCCGTTGTGAAAGTACGTCACGTGTGCGCATTGCGCCGCATACACATGCGCAGAAGTGCCGTTTTTTGCATCATCGCTGCACAGCGAACATTTTTAGCTAGCGATCAACTCGGAATGACCCCCATTGAACTGTAGTCTTCTATTCTGTTTTCCAGTTTTTAATTTTTTATTATTTTTGTATCTTACTTGTGTGCTTACAATAAATGTACCCCCTGTTTTTAAAGAGAAAAACTTTAACATTTATTTATTTTTTTAATATGTGGAGCTTCTGTTTAATAAGTGGATGTCTGTTATTGCTCAGCGGAACTAATTTTACAAAAACAGTAATGCTATCTAATATTGTGATGTATATTTCATATTGTACACATTGATAACCAAATATCTTTGTAAACAATATTTGCAGTTTTTCCTTCAGGAATTAACACAAAAAGATACTTGGGGCTACTAATTAGCGAGCAGGCCACGTCAAGCTGCCCATGGGAGAAGCAGCTGCTGCTGAGATTTACACCTTCAGCCATGAACATTTTTCAGGGTGTGCAATATACTGTATGTATATATTGTGTGTGTGTGTGTGTGGTGTGTATATATATATATATATAAGCGCAGTATGGGTCCGGCACTCCTATGCAACGTGCATCACAAAAATGTGCTCTAGTGCCTTCCCAACAGGCCTAGGCAGATTGTGCATACACAGAAATCCACAAAAGGCGGCACTCAGGAGACTGCAGAATAGGTGAAGAAAGCGGTGCTATTTATTATCAACGTTTTTGGGCACGGCCTGAAGACAGGGCCGCCGTGGCCCGAAACTTGATAATAAATACCACCGCTCTCTTCACCTATTCTGCAGTCTCCCGAGTACCGCCTTTTGTGGATTTTTATATATATATATATATATATATATATATATATACACTCCACAAGATCGGGTGGCACTCAAAGGTCTCCACATTAGTCAAAAAGACAATAAATCAAGTAGATCTACTTGATCTATTGTCTTTTTGACTAATGTAGAGACCCTTGAGTGTCACCCGATGTTGTCACCCGATGTTGTGGAGTACATGTGAGGTATTGGTTACCTGGGAGAGCACCTGGGCTGGACTTGCTTTAAGCAGGAGTGCCGGTATTTGGACTGTGTGTGTGTATATATATATATATATATATATATATATATATATAAAACGGAAGTTCCACACAAGTGGAAGGGGCACTCACAGTTAAATAACACATACAAAGAGTTAAATTGCATAAAATATTCATAGTTTAATAGTTGGATAATCAGTTGCACCAACTCGCCATTAATCGACGTTTCGACCCCATAACTGGGTCTTTTTCAAGATAGGCAAATTCGGTGAGAGTTCAAATAACTTTTACAGATGTACACATAATAACATCGGTGCTCCATAAAGGGCTCCAAAGAAGTCCAGAATATATCCAAAGAGAATACAGGCACTCACCACTTTCTTAATTGATGAAAGAATTTATTACAACTCACAGGTATGTCTCACATAGAGACGGTCAACAGCATGTCAGCAGATTATGTCATGACATAATCTGCTGACATGCTGTTGACCGTCTCTATGTGAGACATACCTGTGAGTGGTAATAAATTCTTTCATCAATTAAGAAAGTGGTGAGAGCCTGTATTCTCTTTGGATATATATATGTATATATATATATATATATATATATATATATATATATATACACTGCTCAAAAAAATAAAGGGAACACTAAAATAACACATCCTAGATCTGAATGAATGAAGTGTTCTTATTAAATACTTTGTTCTTTACATAGTTGAATGTGCTGACAACAAAATCACACAAAAATTATCAATGGAAATCAAATTTATTAACCCATGGAGGTCTGGATTTGGAGTCACACTCAAAATTAAAGTGGAAAACACACTACAGGCTGATCCAACTTTGATGTAATGTCCTTAAAACAAGTCAAAATGAGGCTCAGTAGTGTGTGTGGCCTCCACGTGCCTGTATGACCTTCCTATAATGCCTGGGCATGCTCCTGATGAGGTGGCGGATGGTCTCCTGGGGGATCTCCTCCCAGACCTGGACTAAAGCATCCGCCAACTCCTGGACAGTCTGTGGTGCAACGTGGCGTTGGTGGATGGAGCGAGACATGATGTCCCAGATGTGCTCAATTGGATTCAGGTCTGGGGAACGGGCAGGCCAGTCCATAGCATCAATACCTTCGTCTTGCAGGAACTGCTGACACACTCCAGCCACATGAGGTCTAGTATTGTCTTGCAGTAGGAGGAACCCAGGGCCAACCGCACCAGTATATGGTCTCACAAGGGGTCTGAGGATCTCATCTTGGTACCTAATGGCAGTCAGGCTACCTCTGTGGAGCACATGGAGGGCTGTGCGGCCCCCCAAAGAAATGCCACCCCACACCATTACTGACCCACTGCCAAACCGGTCATGCTGAGGATGTTGCAGGCAGCAGAACATTCTCCTTGGTGTCTCCAGACTCTGTCACGTCTGTCACATGTTCTCAGTGAGAACCTGCTTTCATCTGTGAAGAGCACAGGGCGCCAGTGGCGAATTTGCCAATCTTGGTGTTCTCTGGCAAATGCCAAACGTCCTGCACGGTGTTGGGCTGTAAGCACAACCCCCACCTGTGGACGTCGGGCCCTCATAGCACCCTCATGGAGTCTGTTTCTGATCATTTGAGTAGACACATGCACATTTGTGGCTTGCTGGAGGTAATTTTGTAGGGCTCTGGCAGTGCTACTCCTGTTCCTCCTTGCACAAAGGCGGAGGTAGCAGTCCTGCTGCTGGTTTGTTGCCCTCTGAAGGCCTCCTCCACGTCTCCTGATGTACTGGCCTGTCTCCTGGTAGCGCCTCCATGCTCTGGACACTACGCTGACAGACACAGCAAACCTTTTTGCCACAGCTCGCATTGATGTGCCATCCTGGATGAGCTGCACTACCTGAGCTACTTGTGTGGGTTGTAGACTCCGTCTCATGCTACCACTAGAGTGAAAGCACTGCCAGCTTTCAAAAGTGACCAAAACATCAGCCAGAAAGCATAGGAGCTGAGAAGTGGTCTGTGGTCACCACCTGCAGAACAACTCCTTTATTGGGGGTGTCTTGCTAATTGCCTATAATTTCAACCTGTTGTTTATTCCATTTGCACAACAGCATGTGAAATTGATTGTCAATCAGTGTTGCTCCCTAAGTGGACAGTTGATTTCACAGAAGTGTGATTGACTTGGAGTTACATTGTGTTGTTTAAGTGTTCCCTTTATTTTTTTGAGCAGTGTATATATATATATATATATATATATTTATAGGATGCCCTCACTGACTGACTGACTCATCACTATTTCTCTTACTTCCCGATATGTTAGGAAGCTGAAATTTAACATAGGCATTCTTCAGGTGGGAAATAGGAAAACCACGTAATTAGGTTTTTATGGGGATGAAAAGGGGGTTGACATAATGAAATCATTACTAATGCATGTGTTGTGTTATGTGAACGATAACACCTAGATGGACAATCGGATCAAAATTTGGATTGCATCTCCAGTATGTAGAATTTAATAAACTACACAAATGGTCCTGTCACTTTTTACCGTATCTGCTATGGGTGCTCCTCGGGTAATGCCAAGAACCATAGATTATTATTTACTTACATGAACACGTCTCAAATTTACATCTCTTTAGATTTACCAAATTATTAACTGTCATTTACATGTACAACCGTGAAAATCATAAACACCCATGTGAAGAACAGATAGAACAGCCAGTATATATATATATATATATATATATATATATATATATATTATTTATTTCTCATAGGTCCTAGAGGATGCTGGGGTCCACTTCAGTACCATGGGGTATAGACGGTTCCGCAGTAGCCATGGGCACTTTAAGACTTTTTCAGAGTGTGAACTGGCTCCTCCCTCTATGCCCCTCCTCCAGACCTCAGTTTAGAAAATGTGCCCAGGCAGACTGGCCGCACTCTAGTGAAGCTCTACTGAGTTTCAATAAAAGACTTTATGTTAGGTTTTTTATTTTCAGGGAAACTGCTGGCAACAGTCTCCCTGCTTCGTGGGACTTAGGGGGAAGAAGTAATAACCAACTTCCTGAATAGTTTTATGACCCTGCTTCTTGCTGACAGGACACCATTAGCTCCTGAAGGGTACTAAACACTAGCTGCGGCTATGCGCTCACTCCCACAGCACGCCGTCACCCCCCTAACAGAGCCAGAAGTCAGAAGACAGGTGAGTGTATTACCGGAGGAGAGGATCTCCGGTCATCGTGACGGCAAAAGGTACCTCGCAGCGGGCGGGAATGCTGCGCGAGCATGCTATCCATAACACAGGCACTGCAGGGTGCAGGGCACGGGGTGGGGGAGCCCTGGGCAGCATGAAACCTACTCTAAACTGGCTAAAGGTAGCATATGATGCCGAGGCACAGTCCTACGCCCCTGCCAGTATAAAAAATAGTGTGAAAGAATTTCTGAGGAGAAACGCGCCTTTACAGGGGGTGGGGCTTCCTCCTCAGTCAGCCAGCACACTGTTCAGCCCCATTTTCTCCAGGCAGGCTGCAGGGGAAGAACGCTGGTCCTCCTCCACTTCTGAAACAAGTATCAGGGTGAAAAGAAGGGGGGACAGAGTGTATATTGGTGCTCAATTTATACAATTTGGAAGTGTAAAAGCGCTAAAGGTCTCTGTAGACATTTTACATGCACAGGGATTTTAGTCACTGGCGCTGAGTTGTGAGCTGGCAAGTCCTTCTGTGTCCTTCTGACAGATTTTACTGTGGGTCTGTCCCCTATAAGCACCGGCATGTCTGTGTGTGTTTGTGCACGTGTGTGGCATGTCTGAGGCAGGAAGCTCTTCCCCTGAGGGAGCCATTTTAGGGACACAGAGTTGTAAAGTGGTGGCGCTGCCGGCACACCATGAGCCTGAATGGGTGAAAGAATTACATGATAGTGTGAATCATATCAGTAAGAGATTGGATAAGTCTGAATCTCATGCAGAAAGCTGGAGAAAATCCGTGGAAGATGTGATTTTTTAGTAGTTCTGCTTTTTCATCCACAGGGGATCCCTCTGGGTCACATAAAAAGCCATTTGCACAAATAGTACAAACAGATACCGACACGGACTCTGATTCCTATGTCAACACTAGTGATTCCAGGGGAATAGATCCAAAATTAGCAAAAAACATTCAATACATGATTGTGGCTATAAAGGAGGTGTTAGAAGTTACGGAGCCCCCTCCTTTACCACAGGAGAAGGCCTACTTTTATAAAGATAAGAAAATTAATGTAACTTTCCTCCATCTCATGAGCTGAACAGTTTTTTTGAGGGAGTCTGGGCAAACCCTGAAAAGAAGTTTCAGATTCCTAAAAGAATTCAGGTAGCGTACCCTTTCCCTGCAGAGGACAGGAAAAGGTGGGAGTCACCCCCTGTTTTAGACAGTGCTCTGTCACGGTTAACAAAAAAGGTGATTCTCCCTGCGCCTGGGACGGCTTCACTAAAAGAGCCGGCGGACAGCAAGTTAGAGAAAACGTTAAAATCTATTTATGTGGCCAATGGGACATTACTCAGGCCTAACATTGCCTGTGCGTGGGTGAGTAATGCTATTGAAAAGTGGTTAGAGAACTTGTCATCAGAAATTGACACAATAGATAGAGACAAAATACTCCTAACTTTAGGTCATATCAAAGACGCCGCTGCTTATATGCTAGAGGCCATGAAAGATATTGGTCTCTTGGGATCGAAAGCCGCTACCATGGCAATCTCAGCACGGAGGGCGTTGTGGATTCGCCAATAAAATGCTGACGCAGATTCCAAAAGGAATATGGAGGCTCTCCCGTACAAAGGTGAGGCCTTGTTTGGAGATGGGCTGGATGCTTTAGTTTATGCGGCTACCGCGGGTAAGTCGACATTTTTGCCTTATGCTCCTGCACCGGCAAAAAAGACACATCACTCTCAGATGCAGTCCTTTCGCCCCAATAGATACAAAAAGGGTAAAGGTTCCCCTTTGTTTGCGGGTAGAGGAAGGGGAAAAGGAAAAAAGCCCACAGTGTCTCCAGGATCACAGGAGCAGAAATCAACCTCTGCTTCTGCCAAACCTGCAGCATGACGCTGGGGCACGTCTGAAACTTTTCAGTCACTTCTGGGTTCAATCGGGCCTACACCCGTGGGTCGTACAAATAGTGTCCCAAGGGTACAAACTGGAGTTTCAAGACGTCCCCCCATGCCGGTTTTTCAAATCGGCCTTACCAGCTTCTGTCCTAGACAGGGAAGTGGTAGCAGCAGCACTCCAAAAATTGTGTCAGGATCAGGTCATTGTCCTGGTTCCCTTGTTACAACAAGGAGAGGGCTTTTATGCAAGCCTATCTGTTGTTCCAAAGCCGGACGGCTCGGTCAGACCAATTCTAAACCTGAAAAATCTGAATCTCTACCTGCAAAGGTTCAAGTTCAAGATGGAATCTCTGAGGGTAGTGATTTCCAGTCTGGAGGAGGGGGAATTCATGGTGTCAGTGGACATAAAAGTTGCCTACTTACATGTTCCCATTTATCCTCCGCATCAAGCTTATCTGAGAATCGCAGTGCAGGATTGTCATTACCAGTTTCAGACATGTCGTTCAGACTCTCCACGGCACCGAGGGTGTTCACCAAGGTGATGGCGGAGATGATGGTCCTCCTTCGACAGCAAGGAGTCAATATAATTCCTTACCTGGACAATCTCCTGATAAAAGCGAGGACCAGGGAAAAGTTGGTGCAGAACATTGCACTCTCCCTGACAGTACTCCAACATCACGGTCGGATCATAAATTTTCCAAAGTCACAACTGGAACCAACGACAAGATTGTCCTTTCTCGGGATGATACTGGACACAGAAGTACAGAGGGTATTTCTTCCAGTAGAAAAGGCTCTGGAAATCCAGAGAATGGTCAAACAAATTCTGAAACCAACAAGAGTGTCGATTTATCAATGCATTCGGTTGTTGGGAAAGATGGTAGCGGTCTACGAGGCCATACAGTTTGGCCGATTCCATGCCAGAGTATTCCAGTGGGACCTATTGGACAAATGGATCCCATCTACACATGCATCAGTGGATAATCCTGTCATCCAAAGCCAGAATTTCGCTCCTGTGGTGGCTACACAGTTCTCACCTCCTAGAGGGACGCAGGTTCGGGATTCAAGACTGGATCCTGGTGACCACGGATGCAAGTCTCTGAGGCTGGGGAGGTGTCACACAGGGGGAAAGCTTCCAAGGAAGATGGTCAAGTCAAGAAACTTGTCTTCACATAATCGTTCTGGAGTTGAGAGCCATTTACAACGGCCTTCTACAAGCGGTACATCTTCTTTAAGATAAACCCGTACAAATCCAGTCGGACAATGTAACAGCAGTCGCGTACATAAACCGTCAGGGTGGAACGAAAAGCAGAGCGGCAATGGCAGAGGTGTCAAAGATCTTCCTCTGGGCAGAAAGACATGCAAAAGCTCTGTCGGCAATTTTCATTCCAGGAGTGGACAACTGGGAAGCAGACTTCCTCAGCAGACACGATCTCCATCCAGGAGAATTGGGCCTCCACCAAGAAGTCTTCGCAGAGTTGACGGGTCTTTGGGGAATTCCTCAAATAGACATGATGGCGTCTCGTCGCAACAAGAAGCTTCAGCGATATTGTTTCAGGTCGAGAGACCCTCAAGCAATAGCAGTGGATGCACTAGTGACCCAGTGGGTGTTTCGGTCGTTATATGTCTTCCCTCCACTTCTACTGATACCAAAAGTTCTCAAAATCATAAGAAGAACAGGAGTTCGAGCGATTCTCATTGTCCCAGACTGGCCAAGGAGGGCTTGGTATCTAGATCTTCAAGAGTTGATCATAGAAGATCCTCAACCTCTTTCTCTCCACGAGGACCTGCTGCAGCAGGGGCCATGCGTGTATCAAGACTTACCGCGGCTACGTTTGACGGCATGGCTGTTGAGCGCTGAATCCTAGCCTGAAAGGGTATTCCCAAAGAAGTAATTCCCACTCTTATTCAGGCCAGGAAAGGAGTAATGTCTAAACATTACCACCGTATTTGGAGAAAATATGTGTCTTGGTGTGAAACCAAGAAGGCTCCAATGGAAGAGTTTCAGTTAGGACGCTTTCTCCATTTTCTCCAGGTGGGTGTGGATGCGGGCCTACGATTGGGTTACATCAAGGTCCAGACTTCGGTCTTGTCCATTTTCTTTCAGAAACAATTGACCTCCCTTCCAGAAGTTAAGACTTTCGTGAAAGGGGTTCTGCACATCCAACCTCCATTTGTGCCTCCTGTGGCACCATGGGATCTTAACGTGGTGTTGCAGTTCCTTAAATCAGACTGGTTTGAACATCTCCAAGAGGTCGAGTTAAAGTTTCTCACTTGGAAAGTAGTCATGCTGTTGGCCTTAGCATCCGCAAGGCGGGTGTCTGAGTTAGGGGCCTTGCCTCACAAGAGCCCTTATTTGATCTTCCATGAAGATAGGGCTGAGCTAAGAACTCGTCAGCAATTTCTTCCAAAGGTGGTTTCTTCTTTCCATATAAACCAACCTATTGTGGTGCCAGTGGCTACTGACACATTCGCTGCTTCAAAGTCTCTGGATGTGGTCAGAGCTTTGAGGATCTATGTCGCAAGAACAGCTCGAATAAGGAAAACAGAGGCTCTGTTTGTTCTGTATGCTCCCAACAAGATTGGGTGTCCTGCTTCTAAGCAAACTATTGCGCACTGGATCAGAGGTATGATTCAGCACGCTCATTCTGCAGCAGGATTGCCGATGCCGAATTCGGTTAAAGCCCATTCTACTAGGAAGGTGGGCACATCCTGGGAGGCTGCCCGGGGGGTCTCGGCATTACAGCTTTGTCAAGCAGCTACTTGGTCAGGGGCAAACATGTTTGCTAAGTTTTACAAGTTTGACACCTTGGCGATGAGAACCTACAGTTTGGTCAATCGGTGCTGCAGGGTCATCCGCACTCTCCCGCCCGTATTGGAGCTGTGGTATAACCCCATGGTACTGAAGTGGACCCCAGCATCCTCTAGGACGTATGAGAAAACAGGATTTTAATACGTACCAGTAAATCCTTTTCTCCTAGTCCATAGAGGATGCTGGGCACCCAGCCCAGTGCGTACTTTACCTGCATTTGTTAATTTTGTTGAAAATGTTTTCAGCATGTTTGCTGTTATGTTACATGCCTGTTGGCATGTGGTTTGTTGAATGCCATGTTGTGTGGCATGGTGGAGGTAAGAGCTGGTATGAATCTCACCATTAACTTAAAAGTAAATCCTTTTCTCGAAATGTCCGTCTCCCTGGGCACAGTTCCTATACTGAGGTCTGGAGGAGGGGCATAGAGAGAGGAGCCAGTTCACACTCTGAAAAAGTCTTAAAGTGCACATGGCTCCTGCAGAACCGTCCATACCCCATGGTACTGAAGTGGACCCCAGCATCCTCTACGGACTAGGAGAAATATATATATATATATATATATATATATATTAGCAGATATACTTTCTTGTAATGAGCCCCAGGCTCCATGCACATACAAAGAGAGACAGGCGGCACTCACTGGACTTGAAATCAATTCATATATTAATGCAGCTGGCGATGTGACATCAGGGAGAGACGCAATACAGGAAAAAAAGCAGACGCTTCACCTTCTCCTCAAGTCCAAAATGACTACAATATATATATATATATATATATATATATATATATATAAGTCCTTATAAGTAAGTCCTTATATAAGTCCTTTTATATATATATATATATATATATATATATATAAAAAGTAGGTAAAAGGGGCCAGAAACATTCAAACTACAGATAACGTTTTGTCAGGCTACCTGCCTAATTTTCTCACCTAACATCCAGGCCATGCAGAGGAACATACACAGAATAGCTGAGCCACCATGGAGAAACAGATTTGGGTGGGGTGTGTTCAATCTGCAATCTAATTTGCAGTGTAAAAATAAAGCAGCCAGTATTTACCCTGCACAGAAATAAAATAACCCACCCAAATCTAACTCTCTCTGCACATGTTAAATCTGCCTCCCCTGCAGTGCACATGGGCCCTCATTCCGAGTTGTTCGCTCGCTAGCTGCTTTTAGCAGCATTGCACACGCTAGGCCGCCGCCCTCTGGGAGTGTATCTTAGCATAGCAGAATTGCGAACGAAAGATTAGCAGATTTGCGAATAGAAAATTCTTAGCAGTTTCTGAGTAGCTCCGGACTTACTCAGCCATTGCGATCAGTTCAGTCAGTTTCGTTCCTGGTTTGACGTCACAAACACACCCAGTGTTCGCCCAGACACTACCCCGTTTCTTCAGACACTCCCGCGTTTTTCCCAGAAACGCCAGCGTTTATTCGCACACTCCCATAAAACGGCCAGTTTTCGCCCAGAAACACACACTTCCTGTCAATCACACTCCGATCACCAGAACGATGAAAAATCCTTGTTATGCCGTGAGTAAAATACCTAACTTTTGAGTAAAATAACTAAGCGCATGCGCTCTGCGAACCTTGCGCATGCGCAGTAAGCGACTAATCGCAATATAGCGAAACTCGGCAACGAGCGAACAACTCGGAATGAGGGCCATGGTTTTGCCCAATTGCTAACTAAATTCCTGCTGCGATCAACTTGGAATTACCCCCAGAGTGCAGACAGCAAAATGCTGCTCTGCTCTCCATTATTTGTGGTGGCTGTGTGGGGACCCTGGGGTGACCACCCATGCTGCATTTCCTATATTTCAGCAATGTACGTTGTTTAACTGCTATATACTCATACCCTCCAACTGTACCTTTTTAATAGGTACAGTACCTTATTTTTATGGTCTGTACCGATTTTTGGCTCTCCAAACTTCCATTGAAAGTATAGGAAAAGGGGCGTGGTCACGCCCCCTCTACCCGCAGCCACGCCCCCTTTTCGGATTTGTACCGATTTTGGGGGGTCATTCCGAGTTGTTCGCTCGCAAGCTGCTTTTAGCAGCTTTGCACGCGCTAAGCCGCCGCCTACTGGGAGTGAATCTTAGCTTAGCAAAATTGCGAACGAAAGATTAGCACAATTGCGAATAGACACTTCTTAGCAGTTACTGAGTAGCTCCACACTTACTCGGCATCTGCGATCAGTTCAGTGCTTGTCGTTCCTGGTTTGACGTCACAAACACACCCAGCGTTCGCCCAGACACTCCTCCGTTTCTCCAGCCACTCACGCGTTTTTCCCAGAAACGGTAGCGTTTTTTCACACACACACCCATAAAACGGCCTGTTTCCGCCCAGAAACACCCACTTCCTGTCAATCACATTACGATCACCAGAATGAAGAAAAAACCTTGTAATGCCGTGAGTAAAATTCCTAACTGCATAGCAAATTTACTTGGCGCAGTCGCACTGCGGACATTGCGCATGCGCATTAGCGACTATTCGCTCCGCTGCGACAAAATTTTTTACGAGCGAACAACTTGGAATGACCCCCTTTATGTGTAAAATGTTGGAGGGTATGTATACTGTGAGCAAAAATTGCTGAGAAAATCAGACCAGTATGAGTGTCAGGGTCAGATCTTTCAAACAGAAGAGGACAGAGATCTGTAAACATTAAGCAAATGTTACAGAAATGCCAAGAATATTTGAAAAATGAATAGCTAACAGTTAGCAGTTTTAGATATATTGAATGGCAACAATACTGTTTGAACCCTACATGTGCTGCAGCGGGGTAGTTGCAGTTTAGTGAAGTGGAGGGTCCACACATTACACGGTCTAACACCAAAGAATTTATGGCATTGTCATAGACACTGATGAGCTCTGATCACTATTACTTTCACAGGCTGCTTCTCATACACAAAGCTACTGCCAGTCCCTGTACCAAGGAGACGCCTCCTCTCTCTGCATCTGTGTAATGCCAATATAGGGGATTACGCCTTTATGCTTTTCATAGATAAGGGGATGCGCTTTACATAGATATGGTGGTGCACAGGTCTTAGGACTGAGCAGGGACCCCCCGAGGCTCCCCATACACGTTACTCTCCTTTCCAAGTCACTGGGCAGCCCTGCTCCACATAACCATAATGTTACAAACTATTGCTTATTTAATTGGCTCTACAGAGCTATTCACACATTGATTTTTCTATGACAGATCAATGGACTGTGAGGTGGGCATGCATTGAAATGAAAGTAGGCTCATGTGTGCATAAAAGGAACATTTGCTAGTCTGCAGATTGTTAGTGAACCTTACCGTCTCTCTTCACAATGGCGCACTAAACGCTTCTGGAAATACACAATAGTGTAAAATAAGATATGATATCATGAATCAAAATTCCTGTCTGACCATATTGACCTGAGATAAATATGAAAAGTATGTGGTTCTATTAAACATTTCTATCAAAACAGAACATTCTAGAACAAACTTGAGGAATTCACTATCTTTGAGAAATATTAAACATTTATGCAACATTCTCTTTTGATATGCAAGTATTATGTACCTTGATAGCAGTGATATGCCAATCACAATGTGATGTGCAAATTATCATTATAATTTTTTACATTTGAGTATGTGACATTCACAGCTGTGGTAAGAATATAAGTAAATCCAACATTTAGTTACTGGAAATGACTTGCTGTGGGTCATAGAGCAGTGAAAGCTGAGACTGCAATGTAATGCTACATTGCAAGCCAACGCATAATAATAGTGCTGCTTCTCATGATTTACCCCAAGATATTTTTCTTACAAAGTCTTGTTCTGTGACAGCGTGTTATTAAACCTGTAGCTGTTAAGCTCTTTTATGGGATATTACTATGACATGCTTCAAATCCCTACCTGATGTTGGCTGTTTTAGAAGAGGACAAGACACGGCATGCTTTCCTCTGAGAACCCCTCTAAGTGCAAATCTAAGTGTTTCGCAAACGGTCCATATCTCACACACATGCACTGAAAATGGTTTGTGTTCTCAGCAAAACATTATTTAATTTGTATTTAATTGTACAGAAGTACAGATCATTGGTACGTCCGCACCTGGCATATTGTGTTCAGTTTTGGACACCACTGTATAAAAAAGAGATCGGTGAACTCGAAAAAGGGTTCAAAGGCGAGCTACTAAATTGATTAAAGGGCTAGAGGGACTGGATTACGAGGAAAGGCTTACTAGGTTGAATATGTATTCACTGGAAAAGAGGCGTCTAAGAGGAGACATTATTAATGTCTTCAAATATGTAAAGGGGCATCACAAAGAGTTATCAGAGGAATTATTTATTAAAAGAACTCTGTTTAGGACACGTGGGCACTCGCTGAGACTGGAGGAGAGAAAATTCCGTACGCAACGGAGAAAAGGGTTCTTCACTGTTAGGGCAATAAGGATTTGGAATTACTTGCCAGGGAAGGTGGTAATGGTGGACTCTCTAAATGCATTTAAAAGGAGATTGGATGAATTTCTGATTGAAATGGATATCCAAGGTTACAACATTTAAAATATTGACGTTGTTAATCCGGGTGTAACATGATTTGTAGTTGTTAACTAGTCATAAAACATTCTGCAGCTGGTACAGTAAAATCAACTCAACTTAATACAAAATACAGGTTGAACGCAATGGGCATTTTGTCCAACCTCAATTACTATGTTACTATGTTACAGATAAGTGATATTACATCATTATGGTTCCTTCAGGGAAGGGTTAATCCTTATCCAAGATGGCCGCTATCTGTATTTGGCGCCATCTTGTCACTGTGTTAGAGCAACTGATGTCTTCCACTAAGCTCAGAGCGACCCTGCTAGTTACTGCTATCCACAACGCTAGAGACGCTGGTTCCACTTGCATCCTGCACAGCTTCCCTGACACAGTCAGCGGCTGGTGACCTGCATGCTCTGCCCCATGACAGTTGTCGGTATAAGCATAACTGTGAGTACGGCTGTACAAATCACATTACTGCTCAATAATGCCCCCCACTGGTTAAGTATTGGGATATTCATTGTCTTAGGGCATCCGCTAGTGTGTACATACACTCTGCCATACCACCGCCACCTCTACACACATATTCCAACACAACAACCTAGAGCCAGGGGACAACATTTAGACCTGATCTCAGTTCAAACTACTTTTGTTTATACGTGTACTATTTTATTCTTTATACTTCTGTTTAAAAGTGCTTGTCTCGCAAACCTATAGCTAGTAAATAGGAGATGCCATACAACACTTTAAAGACTATTTTCTCACTTTCAAAAATAAAAATGAACAGTTTATAATTTATATTGCCTTACTTCTTCATGAAAAGTACTTTACATTGTTCTTCTACTGAACATTAGAGATCCTCACTTGTATTATTGTAAAATCCTATGTAACAAACTGTTGAATACATTTTTTTATATTTACATAGAGCCATAAACATCACATAATAAAATGAATGAGAGCACACGTGAAAAAAAGTAATAAACCTAACCCCTCACAGTAGTGGGTATGCAAGCCCTTCAGCAAATGGAATGAGTGTGATCTATGGAGAATAGTGTGAAAGTTGAGTGAACTGTGTAGGGAAGAGAAGTGGTAAGTCAGTACGTGACGTGAAGAGTATGGGAGAGTGTGAAGAACAAGATTAAGCAGATGAAAGTGAGGTGAGTGGAAGTGTGCGAGTCGTTGTGTATATGGAAAGAAAGGAAGTTCCAGACCAAAAATAGGACAAATATGGGGCAATTAAGTCAGTTGAACTTGTCTTGGGTGCAAAGGGGTCTATTTACTAAGCCTTGGATGGAGATAAAGTCAACGGAGATAAAGTACCAGCCAATCGGCTCCTAACTGTCATTTTTCAAACACAGCCTGTGGCATGGCAGTTAGGAGCTGATTGGCTGGTACTTTATCTCCGTTGACTTTATCTCCATCCAAGGCTTAGTAAATAGAGCCCAAAGTGAGGGAGGTGCAAGCATGCTCTGGAAGCTGCTAGGATGATATTCTTATATTTTTTTGTCTTCTAGATTTTTTTCATTACTTCCAGGAAGGAGCCTGTCTGTAGCAGATATGCTACCTGTGTTCCACAGGCAGAAGTCATTATTGCTACAGTGCTACTGCCCAATTTATTGTGTTGTCCTATTAGTGTACTCAATGTTGTTTCAGTGAAGTGACAGTATGTGTGTCCAGGAGCGCAAAGGAGGGAGTGCAATGCTATCAGTTAGGAGTTTACAAATTGGGGTGAAAGAAATAAAATGGGCATGGAAAATAAAAACAGGGGGAACAAGATTATTAATAAAGAATAGCGAGGAGGCGGAGGATGAATAAAACTGGAAGGAAAAGTTGCTGGGAGCGGGAGAGAGTAGGGGAGGGACTGAGGGGATAAAAGAGAACTGGAGGGGAAAAACGAATGTCTGAAAAGATAGCAATTGGTGGATAAACAATGTTGGCGAAGACGCAGAGCTAGGGGAGATAAGAGATAGTGAAGGGGGTGCTGGGTGGGGAGAAAAGTAGCTGAGAGGAAAAACATTGCACAAGGTGTGGAAAAGAAAAAAGACATGCACGCATCAGAGTGGTCGGTGACACATACGTGTCACATTTGTGCCTTAAAAACCATGGCCCTTTACTCAAAGATGATGTGTGAAACCTCAATATTCAATGGGGATAATTCGGATCTAATCGATGGGCTACAAATGGTGCAGTCCTGCGTTCAGATAGTCGCCACCCCCAGGGAGAGTGTAAATTCACCATGCAAGTGTGCTATCGCATGTGTATGCCGAGATGTGAAAATCCACTTTGTGCAGTCTGTGCGCAGCCCAGGACTTACTCCTACAGTGCGATGAGAACAGGCTGGTCGGGGCCGGAACAGACGTCAGACACCTTCCCTGAAAACTCTTGGGAACGCTTGTGTTTTTCCGTATACTCCCAGTAAACGGTCAGTTACCACCCACAAACGGCCTCTTCCTGTCAATCACCTTACGAACGCTCCCGTGATCGGATTTTTTGCACCATCCCGTCAGTGACCGGCAATGCCCTTTGTTGTTGTCCGACGTGCATGCATATTGGTGTGCATACGCATGCGCAGTTAGGACCTGATCTCCCGCTGTGCGAAAACGCATAGTAGCGATCAGATCTGAATCACCTCGATGTCCTCTTCCCAACACCTCTTACTATTTTATTCTCATTTTGTTCTCATTTACTAATTGTAATTGAACATTTTATTCTGAATGTTTGTGCAAATATCACATTTTTTAGTTTATATCTTGAGGTAGTTCAAATTTCTTTTAGTGACATCTCTTATTCTGAGCAATTGTATAAAATATCTGTGAAACAAAAAGTGAATTTTGATACCCGATCACATCTTTTAAGGCAGCGAGAGGGGTACTCGGTCATGTTCAATAGTAACTACGTTGATGATCATAATATCAACACCACAAAGTCAACATCAGAAGAACGTCGACATGGTTTAAACTGTTGACAGGCACCAGGTCAACATTCTCAAACTGTTGAAAGCCTCACAATATCGACATCTGAAAAGTCACCATGTGAAATGTTCACATTCTGAGGATGCCAACAGGGTTAGGCACTGTCGACAGGGGTAAGGTCAGGTTGCAGGGCGGGTTATGTTGGTTAGAGATAGGCACTGGGGGAAGGGTTAAGGATTAGGGATAGAGGGTGAAATATAATTCAGATAGACTTGATTAATGTCGACATGTCACTCATTGACATGTTGAATGTCGACTGAGGACTGTTGACAAGTCATACCACACCTGTTTTATTATATTTCAGCTGCTATGGAGGATTTCTGATGCACCTAAAAAGATTTAAGTCATGCCCAAAAGCTTAAAAATTCTCATCAATCCCTGCCCTAATGGAGCATGCATTCTATATTCCCTACCACATGTGTACACACTTACACACATTCATTTTGTGTTGAATGACAATTAACCTACCTGCATATTTTTAAAGTGTGGGAGGAAACCCACACAAGCACTGGGAGAATACACAAACTCTACATATTTAGGTGGGTGGGAATTGATCCCAAGACCTTAGTGCTGTAAGGCTGGAATGCTAACCATTATATCAGCTGTGCTGCATTTATTGCATATTTAATTTTAAAATGTTGCATGTGTCATTGGCAAAATTTCGATCTTGAGTCATCTCAGTCCTACCCCAAACACGCCCCCAAGCACTTTGAATTTAGTACTCAGCCTCGGATCACCATTGCGACCATCGGTCGCAATTTACAATGGTTACAGGCACCGGCCAGCCTGCATACGCTGAAACTTACTCAGACTGGCCACAGGAACCGAACACCGGGGTCCAGGAAGTCTGCATCCAACGACGCAGACCCTGGGCTTGTCACTCCTTCAAAAAGGGAGCAGCACTCCCCCGTTTTGAATAACAGTGCCGGGTGCCGCCCCCCAAGCCATCGGGCAAATATACAAATATGAATCTGGCCCACACTTTAGAAACGTGTTTAAAAAAAAGAAACTTGATGAGTGTGCCATTCGTAAATGCTCCTTCTCTGCCATACTGTCTTACACCTCACAGCTCAATTTATACAACATTCTGCTTCAACTTCCATCATCTCAACCTTTCCGTCTCCAAAGTTTCCTTCAGACTTTCTTTGAAATCATATAATAAAGCAAAAGGGTTACCAGGACTATAGTCAAAGAAGTCAGGCGTTTTTCTGTAAAACCAGTCTTGCTTGTTACTTTGTCCCTGTATTACAATAGTGCCATTAAAATAGTGTCACCTGAAACTGCATGTGTGAGTTCTTCTAACGAAAAATTTTTCTTCAGGTTTCATGCTGAAATATCTTCATATTTGGAAAAAAGAATTCTCCTCTTTATTCTTCTATTCCTAACCTGACTAGAGTCCCTATACCAGAGGTAGACAAGCAGTCCAAACCATTATGTGTCCAGCACCATGCTTCACAGAGGGTACAGTCTGTTGTTCTTTGGGTGATGAGCTGTGTTATGGTTTTGCCAAACATATCTTTTAAATTATCATCAAAATGCCCAGGCCTAATCCATCAGACCATAAAACATTTCCCCACATGGTTTGAGGTGATTGAAGTCAATTTTTCGTATGTATATGGATGTTATTGTTCGTGAGTAATGGATCTTGCTGTGCCATGATAACCCAGATGTGCAGAATAAAAGAGATTGCTGTCACATGCAGGAAGCGACCAGTTCCTTCTATAATAAATTCCTTCAGCTGTTAAATGTCACCTTGTGTATGCTAACTATAGCTGAACATGACTTGGATTGTAGTGCCGTTTGGAGGACCTAGGATTGACTCCTGGTACACTGGCTCTCAATTTCGATATACAGTATTTTTGTATGTGCTATTATCATGTAGCCTTTCAGTGGACAAGTATATGGCCCAGAGTGGGTACTGTTATAATGCAGTGTAGGAACCTCCAGTATCAGAGAAGCCTTGACACTGACCTGGAGGCTTAACATATTTTTTCAAATATATGTAACTAAGATCCTTGAATCATCTACTATCATGTAGTTTTTCAAATCTTATTGCTAATGCCTCTTGCTAATGCTGGGGAAAATCTGTTTTGTATATCTTTTTAGTTTATAACAACCCCTCTCTTTCAACACCTGAGGGGTATTACTAATTTTATTGAGCAGCTACCATTTTATGCTTTAATTTAGAGAGGCATGGATGGGACCTGTATTTTGCGAGCATGCTGGTTCCTGTAGTGCAGTTTGGAGGACCTAGGCAAGGCTGCCATCAGAAGTGGCGTGTGGCTCCGTACCATGACAAGCAGCACAGTCAATTCCATCCCAGAAGGGCCAGCACCTGGGATGGACTATGCTGTTGCAGAGTGACTAGGTGGAGGGTCAGAAGGAAGGCGTGTGCTGCCTCCTCCCTGTCTGCTGCCGCAAAAGTGTAACTGGGTGCACTGGGAAAGTCAGGCCCTGGAGGTGTTGCAGGCTCCATAGCAACCTCACCCCATCCACCCATGATAGCTATGCCCTTGAGTAGGAGCCAGGGATGGGCCCCCCTCTCTGTCAGGGCCCAGGACTCCAGACATGCACTAGTATGGAGAAGTATCTGGTGCTGGGGTCATGGCTAAGCAACAACAGACCAGGCAGGAGAAGCGCAATGCTGATCCTAACATGGCTCCGGATGCTGACTCCGCTCCCAACACACCAGCTTTAAAAAAAGCAGCTGCAGCTCAGGAATCCACTGGGCTGCCACAGGTATGCTGCAGCCCTGACTCCCCTGCTACAAGTAGAAGCAATTAAGGTGACAATGACTACATTACTGACACAAGCTATAGCAGACATAACACAGTAAATATAGCATCTGTCTGTCAGAGTATCTGACACAGAAAAATGTATAGGGTCCATTTGCCATGATTTATCAGATGCACAATGTGACATTACTAGGCGTCGTAAAGAGAATTACCAACTATGGAACAAAATTGATGATGTCGAAAATGGGTCCAGACGAAATAACATCAGCTTGGTTGGTTTACCAGAAAAAATTAAAGGCTCAGAATTGGAAGTATTCGTTAATGTTACGTTGCCTAAGCTCTTGGGGATAGAGGAGGAATGCAAAGACCTCATAATTGAGATGGTCCATCGAGTAGGTTCACCTGCACGTCCAAACAAAACCAGATCAAGAGTGGTGTTGTTTAAATGCCTAAGTTATTTACATAAATTGGCATTATGGTAGGCTTCTCATAAGCAACAAGAAATTTTGTGGGAAGGAAAGAGATTGTGCCTCTTCCAAGATTTCGCAGTTGAACTAACAAAGGCACGTAAAGTGTTTTCTTCCATATGTTCACGCCTTGTTGCAGAAAAAAGGAAATTCACTCTCATATATCCAGCACACCTACGAATATTCCATAATGACACCCATTAGGATTTCACTAATCCTGACGACGCCAAAGCCTTTCTGCGGGATGAGATGTCTGCTATTGATACTGACATGTCCGATCCTCCCCCAACAGCTACATGACTTTGACATTCTCATGCCGGTTTCAGGTGATTCTGTTATTTAGATTTGTTCTGATTACTTGGTCTTAATTTTCATTGTATATGCTAGCTGATGACTGTACTTATTCATCCCATATCTTACAATCTTATATAACTTCTGCCTTTGTCAGATATTGAGGTTCACACTACTTAACATTATGGTATGATTAGTGCTTGACATATTTCAGCTATTTATGTTACCATTCATCACACTGAACCTGGGTTTAAAAATGTACTTTCTACTACTAAGCTTATTTGTTCTCTCTATGTCTCACATTCTTCATATCAATATTGTGCCTTTAACCTACATCTGTACTTCAGACACCAGTCTGTTAAGATATAT
Source organism: Pseudophryne corroboree (assembly GCF_028390025.1). NCBI lineage: Eukaryota > Metazoa > Chordata > Amphibia > Anura > Myobatrachidae > Pseudophryne > Pseudophryne corroboree. The sequence continues at coordinate 847,851,425 of NC_086444.1, read as the reverse complement.
TGTCCCTTCCATTCTATTATAGAAGGGTCACGGAGCTCATGCCATGCTTCGGATAGTAATTATTATAGTGACACACCTAATTGAGCTTTTGTTTCCTATGTTTACGGTAGTTAGAGCCTACATAGCTCTGAACCTTATGGCTAGTATGTTGATCATACTAATTGTTTTTCTTTTATATGTTGTTTCCCCTGTCTTATCAAGATCTGATCCTCCCCAGTCTTCCATTTTCCCCTTTCCCCCTGCATTATTGCATGAAGGTCACATCCTTTTTATATATGTATGGAACTCATATTTACCCTTCTTGTGTTATATAAATGATTCATTTGAAAGTTGGATCTTTCAATGTTGGATGCTACCAATCTCCCAGCAAAAGAAGGTTCTTTTATATCTGACTAGACAAAAATGTAATATTGTTTGTCTACAAAAGACCCATCTCACTTCATCAGAAGTGGTTAAACTACAAATGTTCAGTTGGACTGTAATAGCTTCAGCACCATACAATTTGTAGTCAAGAGGAGTGGTCATATTAGCATCCAAATATTTAAATGTGGAGGTTTTGAATACCCAATCAGATCCAGATGGCAGATATGTAATAGCCTCAGTGGTCCCGATGGATTCAGTGGGGAATTCTATAAATTACTCATAGTTAAAATTAGTGTGATCTTGGTCTCTGTGTTTAATTATATTTTGGTTAATTAATCAATGCCGTTATACTTCAATTCTGCCATTATTAAAGTACTTCCCAAACCTGGGAGAGATCTTTCTAAACCAGAATCATATAGACCTATATCACTCCTAAACTGTGATTACAAATTCTTAACAAAAATATTAGCCACACGTTTGAATCCGGTTCTCCCACATATAATCCATCGGGACCAAGCAGGCTTCATTACGGGATGACAATCAGTAGTAAATATCAGACAGGTTTTGGCGATAACTCAAACTTTGAACTCAAATCAATCTTCACCAACTCCAAAAGTGCTTATTTCACTGGATGCCGAAAAGGCACTTGATTTGGTTCACTGGTCACATTTATTCGACACCATGGAAAAATTTGGATTCCCCAAATTTACTTATTTCCTCTGTACTATATATACCAACCCTCTTTCTCAAATATCATGTAATGGCTTTCTTTCCCCCCCTTTCTCTATTCTACAAGGTACCCGTCAGGGATGTCCCCTGTCACCTTTATTATTCACCATCTCCATAGAACCTCCAACAATAGCTCTTCGGTCTACTCCAGAATACAGTGGCAAATGCATAATTTCTGAAGGGGGTTTCCAAATGAAGTCCACAATCTCCCACGCTGAAGAAAATTAGAGCAATTGCGGGAGTCTGGGGAGAGGTAGAAGAACCTAGTAATGACCCCGGACATTAATGTACACATTGGTCTTTTTATACACTGGATACTGTATGGAATACAGTATTAATATTTAACACTTTAGATGGTCTATAGTATAGAATGTATCAAACATTTAAATAATATAAATAAGTGGTCAGGAAAAGGTTAAACAAACCATAATAAATAAGAACACAAACATAATAGAACCAGTACTGCACTTTCTAAGCACACATTCTCCCACCTCATGGTAAGGTGCCTGTCTCTTCTTCCTGGCAGCTACTCTCTGGTCAAGTGAACTGATTGAGCACTCAGATCCACATATACAGCAAACTTGGTAGCGGAAAGTGCTACACTGGGCACGTGCAGCAGCTCCGCTCTGTTCCTTACACTGCATGAAGTGGCGTCAGCTTTAGCAATCGTATTACATACCATCGCTATTGTTGTCGTAATTTGAGTCAGTTGCCAAGAGGAGGGGGTTTCCAGGCAACCAGAACCCCCCCTCCCCCCCTGCGTTTGCCTATGGAATACCAGGGTATCACATTGGGAGACATAAACCTTAAACTAGCACTCTTCGCAGACAACTTATTACTTTTTGTTTCTAACCCTATCCTTTCTTTCCCTATTATAATGAATATTATCTCTTCTTTTGGACCTATCTCTGGATACAAGGTCAATCTAAATAAATCAGAACTCCTTCCACTCACCCCCCTCTCTTCTGAAATACAAGCCTCACCGATACTTTCACAATTTTCTCTACAATTGTCTCATCTGAAATACTTAGGGGTAAAAATTAGAGCTCTTCCTTCTACTCTATATAAGGTCAACTTTCCTCCTTTACTTACCAAAATACACTCTCAATTAGATGGTTGGAAAAAACTTCCGATGTCATTGCTAGGAAGAGCGGCGATCCTAAAAATTATCATCTTTCTGAAAGTTTTTTATTTTCTCCAGATGCTCCCTTGTCCCTTACAAAAACGGATCTGCTTAAACGTAATAAGGCTATGTCAGTTTTTTTATGGGGTGGAAAAAGGCTGAGAATGAGTCTCGCTAAATTATATAGAACCAGGTCGAATGGGGTTTCGGTATCCCAGATTTTGCGTCATATTCTCTCATAGTCCACTTTAGGTTCATCTCAGACTGGTTATTTGAAAAATCCACATACACAGACCGAGCTCTGCAAAATGCCATTTTTAACCCTTTTTCTCCGTCAGCATTGCTTCATTCTCCAAGAGCACTTATCCCTTCATATATTTTTGACCACATACTATTTAAACACGCTTACGAAGCATGGATCAAAATGAATAAGTTAAAACGTAACTACACTTCCTCCCCATACATCACTACTTGGGATAACCCTAATTTTATTACCTAGACCCACAATAGCCTGTTTCAAACATGGAGACATGCTAGACTTAATCTGGCTGCAAAGATATTTGACCCTGGCGGAAACATACTTCCCTTCTCATCTCTTAGAGATATTTATAACCTTTCTAATAAGCATTTTTATATGTACTTACAATTACGCCATTATGTCAACTCGATTCCTCCTGCTATGGCTGCTCCCAGTTCATCAGACTCACTCGCAATCCTTTTGCACAAACTCCGATCTCACAAAGACCAAATCCTCTATAACCTCCTACTTTCGCCTACTGATCCTTTTCCACAAAACTCCCTTATTTCTTCTTGACAAACTGATATTCCTGAAATTCAGGATGTCTCCATGCTATATTCTCACTTAGGGGTATATGCAATTGCGGTCGAATTCCGGCTGGAATTCGACCGTTTTTGGATTCAACACAATTCGACAGTCGAAACCCTCCCGCCGGGACCTGAATTCGACATATTCAATAAATAACGGATTCGACAGTCACGCTGTCGAAAAACGGACCAATTGACGAATAGTGGGCAGCCTGGATTCGACTTCATGGACGACACAAAAGTGTTCAAAAAATCCTGAAAAAAAAATGCGTGGGGTCCCCCCTCCTAAGCATAACCAGCCTCTGGCTCTTTGAGCCGGTCCTGGTTGTAAAAATATGGGGGGAAAAATGACAGGGGTTCCCCCGTATTTTAACAGCCAGCACCGGGCTTGGCATCCAGTCCTGGTGACAAAAATATGGGGGACAAAAGACGTAAGGGTCCCCCATATTTTTCACACCCGCACCGGGCTCCACTAGCCATAGAGATAATGCCACAGCCGGGGGACACTTTTATGTTGGTCCCTGCGGCCGTGGCATTAAATCCCCAACTAGTCACTCCTGGCCGGGGTACCCTGGAGGAGCGGGGACCCCTTAAATCAAGGGGTCCACCCCTCCAGCCACCCAAGGGCCAGGGGTAAAGCCCGAGGCTGTCCCCCCCATCCAAGGGCAGCGGATGGGGGGCTGATAGCCAGAGTGTAAAATGAAAGAATATTGTTTTTTTTTATAGAAGAACTACAAGTCCCAGCAAGCCTCCCCGCAAGCTGGTACTTGGAGAACCACAAGTACCAGCATGCAGGGGAAATACGGGCCCACTGGTACCTGTAGTTCTACTACAAAAAAATACCCAAATAAAAACAATATACACACACCGTGATAGTATAACTTTATTACATACATGCACACCAACATACACACATACTTACCTATGTTGACACGAAGAGTCGGTCCCCTTCTCCACGTAGAATCCACGGGGTACCTGTAGATAAAATTATACTCACAACAATCCTGTATAGATCAGTCCTCTTCTTGTTTGTAATCCACGTACTTGGCAAAATAAAAAAACGGAAAACACGAACCACGCACTGAAAGGGGTCCCATGTTTACATATGGGACCCCTCTCCCCATCTGGCGGGACCCCCGTGACTGCTGTCAAAGAGGGTCCCTTCAGCCAATCAGGGAGCGCCACATCATGGCACTCTCCTGATTGGCTGTGCGCGCCTGAGCTGTCAATCATGCGGCGCACCCGAAATACAATGTAGCGCATAGGCGCTCCATTATATCCAATGGTGGGAACTTTGTGGTCAGCGGTAGACCACAAGAGTGACCCCACATAACCTCGCGGGGACCGACTCTTCGTGTCAACCTAGGTAAGTATGTGTGTATGTTGGTGTGCATGTATGTAATAAAGTTGTACTGTCATGGTGTGTGTGTGTGTACTGTTTTTATTTGGGTATTTTTTTTGTAGTAGAACTACAGGTACCAGTGGGCCCGTTTCCCCCCCGCATGCTGGTACTTGTGGTTCTCCAAGTACCAGCTTGCGGGGAGGCTTGCTGGGACTTGGTAGTTCTTCTACAAAAAACAATATTCTTTCATTTTACACTCTGGCTATCAGCCTCCCATCCGCTGCCCTTGGATGGGCGGGACAGCCTCGGGCTTCACCCCTGGCCCTTGGGTGGCTGGAGGGGGGGACCTCTTGATTTAAGTGGTCCCCTCTCCTCCAGGGAACCCCAGCCAGGGGTGACTAGTTGGGGATTTAATGCCACGGCCGCAGGGACCAATATAAAAGTGTCCCCCGGCTGTGGCATTATCTCTCTGGCTAGTGGAGCCCGGTGCTGGTGTGAAAAATACGGGGGACCCCTACGTCTTTTGCCCCCCCGTATTTTTACAACCAGGACCGGCTCAAAGAGCCCGAGGCTGGTTATGCTTAGGACGGGGGACCCAACGCATTTTTTTCAGGATTTTTAACCATTTCACACCCCTTCCAACTGAAAAACATGCACTGATCTTCCATATTATTGTAGTTAGTAAAAAAAAAAAAAAATTCTTTAAAAAAAATTATTAAATAATACTTGTGGCTCCTAAATAGACAAACCAAGTAGATAATCCTTTCAAATATAAATAGATATGCTATTAGCAATAAAAAAAAGCACCAAAAAAAACATGTTTTTAAATTTTTTTATTAGATCACGACAGAAAAATGAGGCAGAATGAAATTGACGAAATGACTGTCGAAAAGCACTGTTGTCGAATCAACATTCTTCAATTGAATATACTTTTGTCGAAAAGCCGCATTTTAACATTGCAGACATGTCGAATTGAAAAACTGTCGAATTGCCAAAAGTCGAAAATGAAACGGCAGGTTTTTTGTCGAAAAGTAATTTATTGCATTGTCGAATCAAATTCGACAGGTATTTTGTGTCGAAAATGACCCTTTTTCGACATTTTCGGCAATTCGACCACAATTGCATATACCCCTTGACCTCTACAATGAAAATATTACACTCAGCTTATCTTATTGCTGTGCCTGTCACACTGTTTGACAGGAAGCGGCGCCGGCAGCATGAAACTTCCCCCTACCTCCCCTGACAGTGTCATCTTCAGTCCAGCGCCTGTGTCCAGCCCCAAAAAAGGGGTGGGGCTTACCGGTGCGGAGGGGCGGAGCTACATGGGACCATGGCCATGTTGCAGAGGAAGACAGAAGGCAGAATACAGAGCCGGCCAGCCAGATGGTGAGTTGAGGGAGAGTGAGAAAGTGTGAGTGTCTACAGAATGTGTGTATTTGTACTGTATGTGCGTAATGTATGGACAGTATGTGTGTGTATGCATATGTGTATGTGGTGTATGTGTGACTGCAGCATAATGTGTGTAAGCGTCACTGGTACAGGAGGCGTTACATGTGTAAGCGTCACTAGTACAGGGGGTGTTACATGTGTATGCGTCACTGGTACAGGGGGGCGTTACGTGTGTAAGCATCACTGGTACAGGGGGTGTTACGTGTGTAAGCGTCACTGGTAAAGGAGGCGTTACGTGTGTAAGCGGCACTAGTACAGGAGACGTTACGTGTGTAAGCGGCACTGGTACAGGGGGCATTACGTATGTAAGCATCACTGGTACAGGGGACGTTACGTGTGTAAGCGTCACCAGTACAGGGGGCGTTACGTGTGTAAGCGGCACTGGTACAGGGGGCGTTACGTGTGTAAGCAGCACTGATACAGGGGGCGTTACTTGTGTAAGCGGCACTGGTACAGGGGGTGTTACATGTAAGCGCCACTATTGCAGGGGGTGTTATGTGTGTAAGCGTCACTGCTGCAGGGGGAGTTACGTGTGTAAGTGCCACTACTACAGGGGGCGTTGTGTATAAGTGGAACTACCACAGGGGGCGTTACGTGTGCAAGCGGCACTACTACAGGGATCATTATGTGTGAAAGCATTATGTGCACTGTCCCTTTGTATGTGAGGGCGCAAATTTATAGTTTGAAGTGGGGCGCCGAACACCCTAGCACCGTCTCTGGCTGGGCATACACTGTAAAATTAGCTGGCAGATAATCTGTGGTTGGAATGAAAACTTGGTAATGGTTGAGAGCAACTGACAATCTATAAGGGGATCAGTACTAAATGCCGCCGGCCGGAATCCCGGCGGTCGAAATCCCGACGCCGGAATCCCGACCACACAATCCCGACAGGGGTGGCGAGCAGAACGCAGCCCCTTGCGGGCTCGCTTCGCTCGCCACGCTGCGGGCGCGGTGCCTCGCTACGCTCGGCACTCTATTATATTCTCCCTCTATGGGTGTCGTGGACACCCACGGAGGGAGAATATGTCGGGATTGTGACGGTCGGGATTCCGGTGTCGGTATTTCGACCGCCGGGATTTCCGGCCGGCGGCATCTTGACTGCATCCCTCTATAATTTGCTACCAAACACTGGAAAATGGACGAAACCTGTCTGTGATTTAACCAATTTGTATAAACAACAGGTTTTGTCCATTTTCCAATGTTTGGGAGCAAATGATTGATTGTCAGTTACTCTCACCCATTACCAGGTTTTCATTCCAACCACAGATGATCTGCCAGATAATTGTATAGTGTATGTCCAGCTTTAGTCCTATACTGTCATTTAATTTCTGACATTAATGATGGCCATCATCTGATAACTATTTATATCATATAGAATCCAACCCTTCTATGAAGGTCTCTAAGCTAGATATTCCACATTATCTAGTTCTAGTTACCCCTGATGTCTAGGTATGATTCCGTTACTTTCTACAGTATATCTACAATTCTGTGACTTTACTCATGTTTCTTTCCTATTGTGTCCGTCTGTCCCCCCCCCCCCCCCCCTCACTTATTGAACTATTTCAAGTTCTTAGTTCAACTGCCTGTTTATTAATACCACTTATAAGTGTTAAATATTTCTTCTCATTTTTAATTTTTCTTTTCTTCTTGACAGTGTGCTTTTTAATTACAATATTGAGAGGACTCACCTTGAAAGATAGACCTTTATTGGACTGGTATCTATTGCTTCATACCATATCTCAGTTTGGATTTTGTAGTACTCTCTAATGTAACTATTAGTCTGTTATATCCATCGATTACATCTGATTGACTCTTTATATTTTCAGGGGAAACTCTAATAATATATCACTGTTACTTCTCAACGTACTTTTGCTAAACGTATGCAGATGTTTATTGCTGTTATTGCTGTTAAACTCAAATAAAATACTATATAATATATTTTTGTATGTGCTATTATTATGTATCTTTACAATTATATGGCCCAGCGTGGGTACTGTTATGCAGTGTTGGACCTCCAGTATCAGAGAAGTCTTGATGTTTGGCCTGGAGGCTTACCATATATTTGCAAATATATGCAACTAAGATGTCTGAATTATCTACTATGTGGTGTCCCACTGTTATAAATGTCCCATAAATAGACTTAATGACCCCTAAACCAGGAGAGAGGGGGGTCTGACCAAAGAGAAACGATTGTTGTTGCTTATTGCATGCACCTCATCTTGCTGCCTGGTACTGCATTTCTTTGGTGACAGTGTGGAAGTTGTGCTGTAGAGCCAGCGCGTGCATCCAGGACACTCACGAGCTGGCTATGTGGCAGCACTAGTGATGGGTAGCTCATGACTGATTAGTTCAAAATGAACTAATCTTCAAAGTGAACTAGTTCGTTCAGTTCACAGCTCTGGCAATGATTAGTTCATCAGGGAGTAAAGCAGGTGGGAGGAGTTAGACACAGACAGAATACAGCCAGCAGCTGCATTTGGCTACTCAATGTCTCACTCGCTGGATTTTCACTTCCTGAATCTGATGCTGTAAAATGAAAGTTAAAAGTACAACACAGCCCAGCAATACAGATCTAATAAAAAATTGCATCTGCACTGCCTAGCCAAAGTCTATGTGTGTCTGTGAGTGAGCATGTGCGGTCATGCTGCTAACCTTTCTGTGATACAATCACTGTCCTATTAGTCCAAATGTCCAAACACTTGCTGCTGCTTCTGGTACTGGGTCCTGGGCATACTGCTGTGCTAAATCTTCTACTGGGTGTGACGTAGGTGCTGTTGCAGCAGCACTGTTATTCAGCTCTCTCATGTAATACTCGGTATCCGTTCACATGGTCGACCATGTTATGGTCGACAGTCATTAGGTCGACCACTATTGGTCGACATTGACATGGTCGACACATGAAAATGGTTGACACACGAAAGGTCGACATATGAAAAGGTCGACATGAGTTTTTGAACTTTTTTTTCTTTTGGGGAACTTTTCCATACTTTACGATCCACATGGACTACGATTGGAACGGTAAAGTGTGCCGAGCGAAGCGAAGGCACTATGCCCGAAGCATGGCGAGCGAAGCGAGCCATGCGAGGGGACGCGGTGCACTAATTGGGGTTCCCAGTCACTTTACGCAAAAAACGACACCAAAAAAAGTAAAAAAACTCATGTCGACCTTTTCATATGTCGACCTTTCATTTGTCGACCATTTTCATGTGTCGACCATGTGTCCATGTCGACCATGTCAATGTCGACCAATAGTGGTCGACCTAATGACTGTCGACCATAACATGGTCGACCATTCATACCGGAACCGTAATACTCATGAGTCAGTACATCTCTGCTGCCACAGGTGGCACTGCTTTGCTCATACATGGGGGTAAATTTACTAAAATTTGTATTTTTACGAATGAGGTTAAAGTTCAAACAGGAATGACATCGAAAGTGTAAAATTGCAACTTTTTGAATTTATTACGACTAATTTACTAAGCTGTCGTATTCTGCATTTTCGAGTTTTCCGATGTTGATGTCATTCGTATTTCTTGGCAGTGTTTTACGGGAGTGAATTGTAAAACACTGCCGACAATAACACAATGGGGTATATTTACTAAAATTCATATTTTTCCATTTGAGGTCAAAGTTCAATCACGATTGACATCGAAAGTGTAAAATTGCAACTTTTTGAATTTAGTACGACTAATTTACTAAGCTGTCGTATTCTGCACTTTCGGATTTACCGATGTCGATGTCATTCGTTTTTTTAGGCAGTGTTTTACGTGAGTGACTTGTAAAACACTGCCGACTTTAATACAATGAATCTCGGCCGGATCTGAGAGATCCGTGCTGGGCTTCATTGTGCACCTTTTTAAAAAATAAAATCAGTGTTAAAATCCCCCCAAAAATTGCGTGAGGTCCCCCCTCCTAAGCCAAACCAGCCTCGGGCTCTTTGAGCCGGTCCTGGATGCAAAAATATGGGGGGAAAAATGTCAGGGGTTCCCCCATATTTAAACAACCAGCACCAGGCTCTGCGCCTGGTCCTGGTTCCAAAAATATGGGGGACAAAAAGCGTAGGGGTCCCCCATATTTCTGAAACCAGCACCGGGCTCCACTAGCCAGATACATAATGCCACAGCCGGGGGACACTTTTATATAGGTCCCGGCGGCCCTGGCATTACATAACCAACTAGTCACCCCTGGCCGGGGTACCCTGGAGGAGTGGGGACCCCTTCAATCAAGGGGTCCCCCCCTCCAGCCACCCAAGGACCAGGGGTGAAGCCCGAGGCTGTCCCCCCCATCCAAGGGCTGCGGATGGGAGGCTGATAGCCGTTTTGTTAAAAAATGAATATTGTTTTTAGTAGCAGTACTACAAGTCCCAGCAAGCCTCCTCTGCAAGCTGGTACTTGGAGAACCACAAGTACCAGCATGCGGAGGAAAACCGTGCCCGCTGGTACCTGTAGTACTACTACTAAAAAAATACCCCAATAAAAACATAAGACACACACCTTGAAAGTAAAACTTTAATGCATACATCCACACCTCCATATACACATACTTACCTATGTTCACACGAGGGTCGGTCCTCTTCTCCATGTAGAATCCATGGTGTACCTGTTGAAAAAATTATACTCACAAAATCCAGTGTTGCTGGCTCCTCTTGTAATCCATTTGTAATCCAGGTACTTGGCAAAATAACAAAACGGACACCCGACCTCGCACTGAAAGGGGCCCCATGTTTTCACATGGGACCCCTTTCCCCGAATGCCAGAAACCCCCTCTGACTTATGTCTAAGAGGGTTCCATCAGCCAATCAGGGAGCGCCACATTGTGGCACCCTCCTGATTGGCTGTGTGCTCCTGTACTGTATGACAGGCAGCACCCGGCAGTGTTACAATGTAGCGCCTATGCGCTCCATTATAACCAATGGTGGGAACTTTGTGGTCAGCGGTTGACCGAAAGTAACCTCACCGCTGACCGCAAAGTTCCCACCATTGGTTACAATGGAGCGCATAGGCGCTACATTGTAACACTGCCGTGTGCTGCCTGACATACAGTACAGGAGCACACAGCCAATCAGGAGGGTGCCACAATGTAAATACCCCAATAAAAACATAAGACACACACCTTGAAAGTAAAACTTTAATGCATACATCCACACCTCCATATACACATACTTACCTATGTTCACACGAGGGTCGGTCCTCTTCACCATGTAGAATCCTCGGGGTACCTGTGGAAAAACTTATACTCACATAATCCAGGGTCTCTTGTTTTCTTTGTATAATCCACGTACTTGGCAAAAAAACAAACCGGAAACCCGACCACGCACTGAAAGGGGTCCCATGTTTACACATGGGACCCCTTTCCCCAACTGCCAGGACCCCCCCTGACTCCTGTCAAAGAGGGTCCCTTCGGCCAATCAGGGAGCGCCACGTCGTGGCACTCTCCTGATTGGCTGTGTGCTCCTGTAGTGTCTTTCAGGCTCCACACGGCAGAGATACAATGTAGCGCCTATGCGCTCCATTGTATCCAATGGTGGGAACTTTGCGGTCAGCGGTTGACCGAAAGTAACCTCACCGCTGACCGCAAAGTTCCCACCATTGGATACAATGGAGCGCATAGGCGCTGCATTGTATCTCTGCCGTGTGGAGCCTGAAAGCAGAGGCGTAACTAGGGTTTTCTGAGCCCAGGGGAAGATGGAAAATGGCGCCCCCTCCCCCCCCAAAAAAAAAACCACACAAAAAGAAGCATGTGCGCGCGCCAAAGGCGCGCATGGTGAAAAAATGGGCGTGGCCACACACCAGAAGGGGTGTGGCTATGCTCCAGAAGGGGTGTGGCCACCGAAAATGGCCCACAGTGCCAGTTACATTGCCCCACAGTGCCGGATGCATGCCCCACAGTGCCAGTTACATTGCCCCACAGTGCCGGATACATGCCCCACGGTGCCGGATACATTGCCCCACAGTGCCGGATACATTGCCCCATAGTGCCAGATACATGCCCCACAGTGCCAACATGCCCCACTCAGTGCCAGTTACATTGCACCACAGTGCCAGTTACATTGCCCCACAGTGCCATTTACCTTGCCCCACAGTGCCGGATACATGCCCCACAGTGCCAGATACATTGCCCCACAGTGCCAGATACATGCCCCACTCAGTGCCAGATACAAGCCCCACAGTGCCAGTTACATTGCCCCACAGTGCCGGATACAATGCCCCACAGTGCCGGATACATGCCCCACAGTGCCAGATACATTGCCCTACAGTGCCAGATACATGCCCCGCAGTGCCAGTTACATTGCCCCACAGTGCCAGATACAATACCACACAGTGCCGGATACATGCCCCACAGTGCCAGATACATTGCCCCACAGTGCCAGATACATGCCCCACTCAGTGCCAGTTACATTGCCCCACAGTGCCGGATACAATGCCCCACAGTGCCGGATACATGCCCCACAGTGCCAGATACATTGCCCCACAGTGCCAGATACATGTCCCACTCAGTGCCAGTTACATTGCCCCACAGTGCCGGATACAATGCCCCACAGTGCCGGATACATGCCCCACAGTGCCAGATACATTGCCCCACAGTGCCAGATACATGCCCCACTCAGTGCCAGTTACATTGCCCCACAGTGCCAGATACAATGCCCCACAGTGCCGGATACATGCCCCACAGTGCCAGATACATTGCCCCACAGTGCCAGATACATGCCCCACTCAGTGCCAGTTACATTGCCCCACAGTGCCGGATACAATGCCCCACAGTGCCGGATACATGCCCCACAGTGCCGGATACATTGCCCCACAGTGCCTGATACATGCCCCACTCAGTGCCAGTTACATTGCCCCACAGTGCCGGATACAATGCCCCACAGTGCCGGATACATGCCCCACAGTGCCGGATACATTGCCCCACAGTGCCAGATAAATGCCTCACAGTGCCAGATACATGCCCCCACAGTGCCAGTTACATTGCCCCACAGTGCCGGATACAATGCCCCACAGTGTCGGATACATGCCCCACAGTGCCAGATACATTGCCCCACAGTGCCAGATACATGCCCCACTCAGTGCCAGTTACATTGCCCCACAGTGCCGGATACAATGCCCCACAGTGCCAGTTACATTGCCCCACAGTGCCAGTTACATTGCCCCACAGTGCGAGATACATTGCCCCACAGTGCCAGTTACATTACCCCACAGTGCCAGATACAATGCCCCACAGTGCCAGTTACATTGCCCCACAGTGCCAGATACATGCCCCACAGTGCCAGGCCCCACTTAGTGCCAGATACTTGCCCCACTGTGCCGCCGGTCCCCCCCGTGCCGCCGGACCCCCCCCCCCCCCCGTCACTCACCGGCCGCTGGCTTGTTGTTATGTGAGGGGAGGAGAGCGCAGCGCAGCGCCTCTCCTTCCCCTCACCGCTCCAGGTCTCCGGCGGCTGTCTGGCGCCGGTTCGCTAGCCAATCAGAGCTCGCGGACCGGCAGCCAATCAGGAGCCGGTCCGCAAGCTCTGATGGGCTAGCGCCGGAGACCGGACACAGCAACGGACACAGCTGGCAGCGGCGGTGAGGGGAGGGAGAGACGCTGCGCTCTCCTCCCCTCACATTTAGGGTTGACGGGGGCGAGTGGGGCATGATGCCCTGGACGCCCGCGGCGCCCCCTCTCCTGGGCCTGCCAAGGCGCCCAGGGCACGTGCCCCACTCGCCCTACCCTAGATACGCCTCTGCCTGAAAGACACTACAGGAGCGCACAGCCAATCAGGAGAGTGCCACGACGTTGCGCTCCCTGATTGGCTGAAGGGACCCTCTTTGACAGGAGTCAGGGGGCGTCCTGGCAGTCGGGGAAAGGGGTCCCATGTGTAAACATGGGACCCCTTTCAGTGCGTGGTCGGGTTTCCGGTTTGTTTTTTTGCCAAGTACGTGGATTATACAAAGAAAACAAGAGACCCTGGATTATGTGAGTATAATTTTTTCCACAGGTACCCCGAGGATTCTACATGGAGAAGAGGACTGAGCCTCGTGTGAACATAGGTAAGTATGTATGTATGGAGGTGTGCATGTATGTAATAAACTTTTACTGTCACGGTGTGTGTGTCCTGTTTTTTGTTGGGTATTTTTTTAGTAGTAGTACTACAGGTACCAGCGGGCCCGGATTTCCACCGCATGTTGGTACTTGTGGTTCTCCAGGTACCAGCTTGCGGGGAGGCTTGCTGGGACTTGTAGTACTGCTACTAAAAACAATATTCTGTTTTTTTACACTTGGCTATCGGCCCCCCATCCGCCGCCCTTGGATGGGGGGGACAGCCTCGGGCTTCACCCCTGGCCCTTGGGTGGCTGGAGGGGGGGACCCCTTGATTTAAGGGGTTCCCACTCCTCCAGGGTACCCCGGCCAGGGGTGACTAGTTGGGGATGTAATGCCAGGGCCGCCAGGACCACAATAAAAGTGTCCCCCCGCTCTGGCATTATGTACCTGGCTAGTAGAGCCCGGTGCTGGTTCAAAAAATACGGGGGACCCCTACGCTTTTTGTCCCCCGTATTTTTTGCACCAGGACCAGGCGCAGAGCCCGGTGCTGGTTGATTAAATATGGGGGAACCCCAGTCATTTTTTTCCTCATATTTTTTCAACCAGGACCGGCTCAAAGAGCCCGAGGCTGGTTTTGCTTAGGAGGGGGGACCCCACGCATTTCTTTACAATTTTTTAACACTTTCCCACCCCTTGCCACTGATAAACATGCACGGATCTCACGGATCCGTGCATGCCTATCAGAACACAGTAAAAAAAAGCAGGTCTATTTGAAAACTGCTTTTTTTTACGATTTGTAGTTATTCACGGCAGTGTTTGGCTATTGCCGGCAGTGTTTGTGAAATACAAATTTTAGTAAATTACCGAGTTCTAGCAAATAACAGGCGTATTTGACCGATGGTGTATTCATTCGTAATTTTTTTCTTTGACTTCAACAAAAATACGAATGCCCTCATCACTGCCGTGATTTGAGTTTAGTAAATTCCCGAGATGACACTTTGAAGAAAAAACACCATCTCGGTCAAAATTGGGAGCTTAGTAAATATACCCCATGGTGTGGATTCTGTGGAGCTGATTGCGCTACATTGTCCGGATGACTCATGAGTCATTCTCCTTGCAAGTAGTTTAGCAGTTCACTGATTCATACAGATCACTGATCAGCTCTCTGACTCAATGGCCCTCATTCCGAGTTGATCGGTTGCAAGGCGAATTTAGCAGAGTTACACACGCTAAGCCGCCGCCTACTGGGAGTGAATCTTAGCTTCTTAAAATTGCGACCGATGTATTCGCAATATTGCGATTACTAACTACTTAGCAGTTTCAGAGTAGCTTCAGACTTACTCTGCCTGTGCGATCAGTTCAGTGCTTGTCGTTCCTGTTTGACGTCACAAACACACCCAGCGTTCGCCCAGGCACTCCCACCGTTTCTCCGGCCACTCCTGCGTTTTTTCCGGAAACGGTAGCGTTTTCAGCCACACGCCCCTGAAACGCCGTGTTTCCGCCCAGTAACACCCATTTCCTGTCAATCACATTACGATCGCCGGAGCGATGAAAAAGCCGTGAGTAAAATTACTTTCTACATAGCAAAGTTACTTGGCGCAGTCGCAGTGCGAACATTGCGCATGCGTACTAAGCGGATTTTCATTGCGATGCGATGAAAAATACCGAGCGAACAACTCGGAATGAGGGCCAATGACTCTCACAGCCATAACGAGTCAGTACAATACCTCTAAGTTACCATGTGTGGCACTGCTGTGCTCAGGCATATGCATTGTATGGAGCTAATCCTGAACTACATTGTTATGGTGACTCATGAATCATTCTCCTTGCAAGTAGTTCAGCATTTCATTGATTCATATAGATCACTGATCAGCCCTCTGACTCAATGACTCATACAGCCATAACAAGTCAGTACAGTGCCTCTAAGCTACCATGTGTGGCACTGCTGTGCACAGGCATATGCATTGTATGGAGCTGATCCTGAACTGCATATATCCATGATTCATTCCCCCAGTATATTAGGTGACAAGCTACACTCCCAATCAGCTAAAGACACAGTGCTAAGTGCTGCATGCTATCCTGTAGGGTCTGATTACTGCACACAACACAAGACATAGGGGGATATGTACTATGAACCTTCAAGTGACATAAAGTAGAGCAGTTGCCCCTAGCAACCAATCAGCTTCTGTCACTTTATAGACTGTTGAAGATAAATGACAGAAGCTGATTGGTTACTTTGCAAAATCTCCACTTTATCTCTGTCTCTTTCTCTCTAAGGTCTGTTATATTGGGGCAAAGGGACATTTTTTTCTTTTAATTACTGTATTTTAAAAGCAGTAAAAAAGTGACTTATTACATTACTCTGAATTTGGGTCTTTCACTTGCATATTATGAAGTAAAAATTAGTACCAACAATGGGATTAATATTGCAGAGATAAACATGTCACTATAAGGTTGCTATATAAGTTATTGCTTTTCTTATATATAAAAAAAATCTGACATATTAAACATACTATATCTGGTCATTTAAACCAGACTATAACTCCCACAATGAGTTAGTATTAGAAATCTAGACTATTACACATAATACTCTAAACTAGTTCTAAATCCATTCACTCCTTTCAGCCTCAGAGTCAGTGAGTGAAATGATGAACTAAACAAACTACATGAACTAATCTTCTGAACTAATCTTTACAGTGAACTAGATCATAATGAACTAATCACCAAAGTGAACTAGATTTCCCATCACTAGGCAGCACAAGGCTTCAGCAGGAGACATCTGGGAACCGCTGCAACTGGTCTTAAAATGGGGACCCATGGACCGTTAGGACTGAGGTGAAGGTACTGACTGAGAGAGAGAGAGAGAGAGAGAGAGAGAGAGAGAGAGAGACTGCGTTGTATGATCCGGGCAGCACCGGTGAGGACTGAGGTGTCTAGTGTGAAGGAAGGACCCACGCTGTGTGTGTGTGGAAACAGCGCTGAGAGACTGACTACAGCGTCCCTCCCCCAACACTTACCCGTTCCATGGCCAGACTCTCTGTGTCGAGGAGTGGAGAAGGGAGAGACGCTGCTGCTATTGAAGGTCAGTGGTCAGAGGCGCAGCTGGAGGTGGAGCTCGGGAGGCAGTATTAGGCGGAGACAATGCAGGGCCGGTGCGTCCTGCCTGCCCTTCTGGCAGCAAAGCACAGAGGGGAGGACCTGTAGGCATGGGGATAGGTGGTACCATCCCCTGCCACAACAGCTCCAGAGAGGAGGCCCAGCCGAGAGTGACAGCGGTGTGCAGAGCAGCCCTAGCATCAAGTTGCTGAGTAAGGTGGACCCACAGGTGGAATTGGCTCACCAAATAAGGGCATATGCGGTGACAGCCAGAAAACTGAAGGAGCTTCAGGAAAGGTATATGGTGATAGCACTACACTTCACCTTACATTCTAGTGGCAGCCCTATAGAAGGTTATACAGACTCACTCCAAAGTGCCGCCCTCATTAACCAATTTACTTACCTGAATTACACACTGAAAGTAACAGGAACTGCAGCATAGTAGATATTTATTTGGAAGTTTCCACCAGAGCCAGTCAGGCACTCAAAGTTGCTCATTCAGTAGTTTCTGAACACTTAAGGAACTTGGATTCAATTATTAGTCTGCAGCATCTGAGTTACTACCAATAGATCACTAATTTATACACGTTCTTGCTACGAGCAGCACTTGCTATTATTAGTCAGGTTATTGCTACTCTGTGTCCCCCTTATCGCTCTATCAGAGGACAGTCAGAAATAGAGCAGGATTACAAAACTAATATAATTCCGCAACAACCAGAGACTGCTGCTAAGTGCATTAACCTTGCCCAACCTGCTGATTTGTAAAAGAAAAGGGGAGTTTGAGGAAGTCTATTGCAGTGTTAGTGAACCCTTTTGGAGTTTTGTATAGGAGAACTTATCTAGAGAGACCTAAGACCCAATAGTAAGAACACAAGGACTCTTTGATTAACACCCAAAATATACTTAAAATATACTTCAAATGTGCACCACCTACAGAGAGATCAGTTAGACTAAAGGTACTTACCTCGAGTTAAAATATTAGTGCTTGAAAGTACGGGTACCTAAACTTGAATTGTTATGTCAGACTACTGTTAGTGGATATAATGCGGAGAAGGTTTAATTGTATTTTCAGTTAATGTAAATGCTAGTGGGTATTATTGTCATTTGCTGTGTTCTTTTGCATTGAACAAGGAGAAACAACGACCATACGTTCCAGATTAATAAAAATTGTTTATTGGGATTAGTGTAACAGTCATTGTATTAAATGCCTTGTATTTAATTTTATGATAAAATTGTCGTAGTATTCATGTGGAGTAGACCTCTTGAGTCGGCTCATTCACTCTCAATTACCTGAAGAACTACGGAGCGAGGGGAACTGTGACAAATAAACTGAAAGGTACCTTGAAGAACTTTCGATAAGGGAATATTTATTCAGATACTCACCTTCCACACGGGCAGCCGTCAATTATTAAGTTACTTTACCGTGATACTTACCTTACACAACAATCAATACATTTACCACAAAGTGAGAGTGTCACAATTGGCGTCTGACGAACAGGATTCTTACAAATTCTAAGATTGTACCCCAGTAGCAGAACCAAAAATGTCCCAAGAAAATAGCCAGGCAGGTCAAGGGGACACATCCAGTCGGGAAAGCTCAACCATGCACACTTCTGTGCCTATTACCGTGCCATATTATTTTGGTGCACCATGGATCCCAACTTATTCTGGAGATACCATTGCACTGATCTAGTGAGTTTCATGACAAGATTGAAGCCATGTTTCATTTGTATCCGCTTAATGAGTCCCAAAAGATTGAGTTACTGGTTGGGCATTTAAAAGGTTTTTCCTTGCAGCAGGTGAAGTTGTGGCCAGCTAGCCAAAAGAAGACGGTGAAAGAAATATTCCAAAAATTAGCAAGTATATTTGATACGAAAACCTTGTCATAACTAAAGATACGTTTTTTCGCCTGTAAACAGCAACCCCAGGAGACCTTACATGAGTTTGCTCTCAAGTTACAGGAGGCACTCCAAGCTATTAAACTATGTGAACCTACTTAGATAATGGATGAAGATGAGATGCTCATCAATCAGTTTATAGATGGCATTTATAATGACAATACGAAAGCTCAAAATGTTACAACTGCAGGAGACAACCATTGGCTTTATAGAATTCAAAGAGTTGGCAATAGGATTATTAGGAGACAACCTTAAGCAAGGACAGTTGTGGGTGGTTTCGGAACTAATGGTACAACAAATTCAGTCAACAGATTCAGCGGACCCGCTTAAGCTAATGAGAGGGCAGATTGCCAAATTGACTCAAGGGATGACTGATGTAAAGTTCGATTTACTAACAAGGAAAAGCAATACCTAATCACACTGTGGTTCAGGCCGCTGTGGCCGCTACACGTAAACAATAACCACTAAGATTGTGTATGCACGTTGCGTATACACGCCAACACGCAGTGCGCACAATGCAGTGACACATGTGGCTGAATACACCTTATATCCCAAACAAGAATGGAATGCGACACCAGTAGTTTAAATGTTATGTTGTGGTCCAACGCATCAACAATGTTTACTCAAAAGATACCAGTAAAGATACAACAATATTACAGAGAAGATCTACAACCATAAGTACATACGTTTGTTCGCCAGCGCTCCCAGATCCAGGCCTCAGTCAGTCTTAGCAAGATGACCTCCAGAGAATAGACTGAGCCTGGCCAGGAGGACTCTCTTTTTTACAATGGGTCTTTATTCAATACATAGGTCAAGGGGCAGGTCATTTACAGTACATGAGGGGTCATAGGTTGGTTTGAATGAGTGGGCGATGCTTGGTCCAGGTGTGCTTGCAGGTGTTCACCACTGGGTTCCCGCCGAATATCCTAAGTACAGTATTTACAGTACTTGTGAATATTACTATTCTGCACATATCTATGTGCAGAATCATGCGATTAACTGCACATAACAACCAAAATGTAGATCTCAAAATACTGCACATCTGGATACCAAACACTAAGTCCTAACCTTGCTCTGTCCCCTCACATCCTGTAAAGCTGAATAACTCTATTGTTCTACCCTTTGAGTAAATGTAACTTGCTGGCAATGTGTGTGGAGACTATGGCCCTCATTCCGAGTTGTTCGCTCGCTAGCCGCTTTTAGCAGCCATGCAAACGCTAAGCCGCCGCCCTCTGGGAGTGTATCTTAGCAGAAGTGCGAATGAAAGGATCGCAGCACTGCTACAAATAAAAATTGTGTAGTTTGAGAGTAGCTCCAGACTTACTCCTAGCTTGCGATCACTTCAGACTATTTAGTTCCTGTTTTGAAGTCACAAACACGCCCTGCATTCGGCCAGCCACGCCCATGTTTCCCCAGGCATGCCTGCGTTTGTATCTGACACGCCTGCATTTTTACACACACTCCCCGAAAATGGTCAGTTACCTGCCAGAAACACCCACTTCCTGTCAATCACTCTGCGGCTAGCAGTGCAATTGAAAAGCATCGCTAGCCCTTGTGTGAAACTGCATCGGCTTTTGTGAAAGTACGTCGCGCGTGCGCATTGAGCCGCATACGCATGCGCAGAAGTTCCAAATTTTAGCCTGATCGCTGCGCTGCGAACAACGGCAGCTAGCGATCAACTCGGAATGACCACCTATGTGTAAATTGTGCACTATGGTGGTCATTCCGAGTTGTTCGCTCGCTAGCAGTTTTTAGCAGCCGTGCATATGCTATGCCGCCTCCCACTGGGAGTGTATGTTAGCTTAGCAGAAGTGGGAACGAAAGAATCGCAGAGCGGCTACAAATTTATTTTGTGCAGTCTTAGAGTAGCTCCAAACCTACTCCTAGCTTGCGATCACTTCAGACTGTTCAGTTCCTGTTTTGACGTCACAAACACGCCCTGCGTTCGGCCTGCCACGCCTGTGTTTTTCCTGGCACGCCTGCATTTTTCCTGGCACACCTGCGTTTTTTCGAACACTCCCTGAAAACGGTCAGTTGACACCCAGAAACGCCCACTTCATGTCAATCACTCTGCGGCCAGCAGTGCGACTGAAAAGCGTCGCTACACCTTGTGTGAAACTACATCTTTCTTTGTACTTTTATGCCGTGCGTGTGCATTGCGCCACATACACATGCACAGAAGTGCCTTTTTTTGCCTCATTGCTGCACAGCGAACAAATGCAGCTAGCTATCAACTCGGAATGACCCCCTATATGAACTGAATATTGAATATGTCTTTGTAGCTTTTCTGTGCGAATGCGTATGCTACCGTATATACTCATACCACGCGCCAATATGCAAAGCTCGTGAACCAATGTACGTAGCTTGCGTGTATGCGTACGCACGGTGAGAACGCGCCCGCAAAGAGGCCACTCTGTGTTGTGTTTGCACGTGATGTGTGTGTAATATTTTCGACTTCGACACTGATTTGTGTCGGGAACTAAAATCTCTTAAGGAAACACCTTGTGAGCAAGAAAGTGGATGGCAGATGGGAAGAAGACCTCGCTATGATAGAGGAGATACTACCTGGGGCTCCTGTCTCCGACCTACTGATCAATTTGATGAACAGGGTAGACCGTTCTGCAGACGCTGTCAGAGGAGTGGGCATATAGAGCGTAATTGTAGACAACAGGAGCCTTTAAACATGAACATCCCGAGGTCCGGGACCAACCCTCAGGAGAACTCTCATCAGTAGGTCCCTAGCCCATCAATAGACATTGAGATCAATGGGGTCACTTTGCCAGCACTGTTAGACACAGGGGGTGACATGTAATAGGATGAGATTTTTAGTAAGATTCCAAAATCGCTCCGTATCGTATGTTTTGAAATCGTTATTTTTTTGTCGAAATCGCAAATGTAATAGGCTGTGAATTCGGGACTGAAACATATGATGTCATGCGATTTGACGTGATATTATGACCCGGTAATGTGTGCTTTTCTGACCAACCAGAATGTGATTTACAATACCACCATTACACACAAGCAAAGAACCCCACTTATTGGCCGAGCTAAGTCCCCTGGAATCTGCATCACACACCCTATATAAAGGGCTCCAGCACCATTTTGCCCTTTGTTAGGCTGGGAGGAGTGTAAGATGGAGAGGAGAGTGTCCAAGAGAGGCAGAGAGAGCAGCATGGAGAGAGACAGCATGGTGGTAAGGAGGGCAGTGGCTGGGAGGAGTCAGGAGGAGCAGGCTCAGCATGAGGAGCAGAAGGAGGCTGGTGCTGGAAGCAGGCAAACTGACACAGAGGAGGAGGATTTTGAGAGAGAGCAGGAGGAAGAGCTGGAGGAGCCTCTCCTTAGTGACGTTGACTGGCAGGAGGAGGAGGAGGGTGATGGGGGCCAGTTGGAGGAGGAGGCTGCAGAGGAGGGTGAAGAGGATGAGGAGGGTGAGGAAGGCCCTATGCCAGGGCGTACTCACAGTGGTCGCCATGTGCATTTCTCCTATGAGGAAAACTGTGCCCTAGTCAGAGCAATGGTGCCAGTTTTTAATCAGCTTCTGGGGAAGGATAACCACTACACTAAAATGGTGCTTAAGCACAAACTGTGGGGGGACATTACAGACGCAGTTAATGCGGTTAGCAATTTCAAGCAAAATGTGGTGACTGTTAAAAAAAGATTTAATGACATAAACAGACTGCTCAAAACGAAGATGGCTGCAGAGAGAAAGGAGGTCAGATGCACAGGGGGAGGTAACAGCTTCTTCAAGGCATATAACACTTGAGTTAAATGCCTTGAGAAAGTGGCTTGTGTAACCCGCAGCGACCAAGAGGTCACAGACTGAGTGGTGCCTGTGGCAAAAAAGTGCAGGGCACACATTCATTTTTGCAGCCCAGACACTGCATAGTTGGCAGAGCCATATGGCTCCAAATCATGTCTCATCTGCTCATTTAAGCTCAAGAGGTTTTGTGCGGTTCAGCCGAAACATCTCCACCACCTCTTGATCTGAGAGGGATTTCAGGTACACCCTCGCATGGTACCTATGTGAAGCACAAAGTGGTCTGGGGACCTGGATCTGGTGCGCAGCCTGCGCCCTCCTCCTGCGCAGCTCCTCCAAACGTGCAATATCTCATACACACAGGTCAACTCCTGACTGCAAAAACTCCGTTGCTCAATCCCTCACAGGTGCCCTGGATGATTTAGGGGTATTTGTAGGGGTGTTTCTGATGAAAGTATGGCTCACCTGTGCAAAAGGTAACCCTTTTTTTGGGGGTGGGTGGGATGGTGGAAGTACTCCAAATCGCTTAGCTCTACCTGGTCTGTTTTGTGTGCGGTTATTAGTCAATTTTTAAGTGCGATTTCCAAAATCGCATCCTATTACATTTGTGATTTGTATACTTTTGAATGGGAAAACATCTGGATGTGATTTGAAGTGCGAAATAAAAACAACAGGTGAAAATGTGCGATTTTCTCTGTGAAAAATGCGAATTAGAGTGCAATTTGCATCCTATTACATTTGGGAATTACTCAAAACAGGCGATTTTGAGTAATTTTCGCCTGTTTTTTGACTAAAAGTCTCAAAAGTCTAAAAATGTCATCCTATTACATGTCACCCAGGGTCTCAAGTTACCATGATTCAATGGGCAGAATTTGCACCACAACTACCATGTACTGTAGCTTTTCAAATCGTATTACAAATTCCCCTTGGTGTGCTGGGAAAAAATCTGTTTAATGAATTTAATTGTGATTGCTTATTGCTGAAAATGGTTACAGCATCAAAGTGAAAGGGATTGCCCACTAAATATTGTCTATTGGTTTTCCATTTTAATTTTGTTGGCTGAAAGGTCATAGTAAAAGTAGAAAGAGGTCAGTCATGATTTATCTTGTTACATCACAAAAACTGTGCAGATTTTGTATATCCATTTTATGTAGCTATGTACAGTATATAGGCCTGAAACAGTTGTGGATGCAGAAGCACATGCAGCAGTGTCTATTGGTAATCTCCAATCTGTGACTTTATGTAAATTCCTCTACAGTACAAAGTGCTTTCCTTGCATACACCCGTGTGTCTGATTGTGAAAGGAATGAAACGCTCACTTTCAGTGACGCCTGGTGCGTCCTTAGACACTACCATCAGTCGCACTATTCAAATTTGCACCAGCCTTATGGCAGAGCAGTTCTTCATTTGACTTTGGCCTATGATAAATGGTCCACTGTAAATAGAGTGCCATGAAATTGGCATATTGGCATGTATGATTTAAATGGGATGGGGTATTTTGGCATGAAATAGTCAGAGGGAAGGGACGGCAAACCAGTATCTCTCCTAGGGCTCTAATAGCCTGATTGTGTAACCACTGGCGGATTTTACCTAAAGCCTGCAGGATGACCCCCCCCCTTCCCAGTACAATCCACCCCTCGCAGGGACTGCAGTGCTTAGCAGTGGAAGTGACTTACCATGGGAAGCCCTCCCTTCTAATCATATGCTAGACAGGAACTGTCAGGGTGGTATTTACTAGAGATGAGCGCCGGAAATTTTTCGGGTTTTGTGTTTTGGTTTT
This sequence comes from Pseudophryne corroboree, assembly GCF_028390025.1. Taxonomy (NCBI): domain Eukaryota; kingdom Metazoa; phylum Chordata; class Amphibia; order Anura; family Myobatrachidae; genus Pseudophryne; species Pseudophryne corroboree. The sequence goes on along the minus strand of NC_086444.1, from coordinate 847,827,041 downwards.
GGGTTCGGTTCCGCGGCCGTGTTTTGGGTTCGACCGCGTTTTGGCAAAACCTCACCGAATTTTTTTTGTCGGATTCGGATGTGTTTTGGATTCGGGTGTTTTTTTCAAAAAACACTAAAAAACAGCTTAAATCATAGAATTTGGGGGTCATTTTGATCCCAAAGTATTATTAACCTCAAAAACCATAATTTACACTCATTTTCAGTCTATTCTGAATACCTCACACCTCACAATATTATTTTTAGTCCTAAAATTTGCACCGAGGTCGCTGTGTGAGTAAGATAAGCGACCCTAGTGGCCGACACAAACACCGGGCCCATCTAGGAGTGGCACTGCAGTGTCACGCAGGATGTCCCTTCCAAAAAACCCTCCCCAAACAGCACATGACGCAAAGAAAAAAAGAGGCGCAATGAGGTAGCTGTGTGAGTAAGATAAGCGACCCTAGTGGCCGACACAAACACCGGGCCCATCTAGGAGTGGCACTGCAGTGTCACGCAGGATGTCCCTTCCAAAAAACCCTCCCCAAACAGCACATGACGCAAAGAAAAAGAAAAGAAAAAAGAGGTGCAAGATGGAATTGTCCTTGGGCCCTCCCACCCACCCTTATGTTGTATAAACAGGACATGCACACTTTAACCAACCCATCATTTCAGTGACAGGGTCTGCCACACGACTGTGACTGATATGACGGGTTGGTTTGGACCCCCACCAAAAAAGAAGCAATTAATCTCTCCTTGCACAAACTGGCTCTACAGAGGCAAGATGTCCACCTCATCATCATCCTCCGATATATCACCGTGTACATCCCCCTCCTCACAGATTATCAATTCGTCCCCACTGGAATCCACCATCTCAGCTCCCTGTGTACTTTGTGGAGGCAATTGCTGCTGGTCAATGTCTCCACGGAGGAATTGATTATAATTCATTTTAATGAACATCATCTTCTCCACATTTTCTGGATGTAACCTCGTACGCCGATTGCTGACAAGGTGAGCGGCGGCACTAAACACTCTTTCGGAGTACACACTTGTGGGAGGGCAACTTAGGTAGAATAAAGCCAGTTTGTGCAAGGGCCTCCAAATTGCCTCTTTTTCCTGCCAGTATAAGTACGGACTGTGTGACGTGCCTACTTGGATGCGGTCACTCATATAATCCTCCACCATTCTTTCAATGGGGAGAGAATCATATGCAGTGACAGTAGACGACATGTCCGTAATCGTTGTCAGGTCCTTCAGTCCGGACCAGATGTCAGCATCAGCAGTCGCTCCAGACTGCCCTGCATCACCGCCAGCGGGTGGGCTCGGAATTCTGAGCCTTTTCCTCGCACCCCCAGTTGCGGGAGAATGTGAAGGAGGAGATGTTGTTGACAGGTCGCGTTCCGCTTGACTTGACAATTTACTCACCAGCAGGTGTTTGAACCCCAGCAGACTTGTGTCTGCCGGAAAGAGAGATCCAAGGTAGGCTTTAAATCTAGGATCGAGCACGGTGGCCAAAATGTAGTGCTCTGATTTCAACAGATTGACCACCCGTGAATCCTTGCTAAGCGAATTAAGGGCTCCATCCACAAGTCCCACATGCCTAGCGGAATCGCTCCGTGTTAGCTCCTCCTTCAATGTCTCCAGCTTCTTCTGCAAAAGCCTGATGAGGGGAATGACCTGACTCAGGCTGGCAGTGTCTGAACTGACTTCACGTGTGGCAAGTTCAAAGGGCATCAGAACCTTGCACAACGTTGAAATCATTCTCCACTGCGCTTGAGACAGGTGCATCCCACCTCCTATATCGTGCTCAATTGTATAGGCTTGAATGGCCTTTTGCTGCTCCTCCAACCTCTGAAGCATATACAGGGTTGAATTCCACCTCGTTACCACTTCTTGCTTCAGATGATGGCAGGGCAGGTTCAGTAGTTTTTGGTGGTGCTCCAGTTTTCTGTACGTGGTGCCTGTACGCCGAAAGTGTCCCGCAATTCTTCTGGCCACCGACAGCATCTCTTGCACGCCCCTGTCGTTTTTTTAAAAATTCTGCACCACCAAATTCAAGGTATGTGCAAAACATGGGACGTGCTGGAATTGGCCCAGATTTAATGCACACACAATATTGCTGGCGTTGTCCGATGCCACAAATCCACAGGAGAGTCCAATTGGGGTAAGCCATTCCGCGATGATCTTCCTCAGTTGCCGTAAGAGGTTTTCAGCTGTGTGCGTATTCTGGAAACCGGTGATACAAAGCGTAGCCTGCCTAGGAAAGAGTTGGCGTTTGCGAGATGCTGCTACTGGTGCCGCCGCTGCTGTTCTTGCGGCGGGAGTCCATACATCTACCCAGTGGGCTGTCACAGTCATATAGTCCTGACCCTGCCCTGCTCCACTTGTCCACATGTCCGTGGTTAAGTGGACATTGGGTACAGCTGCATTTTTTAGGACACTGGTGACTCTTTTTCTGAGGTCTGTGTACATTTTCGGTATCGCCTGCCTAGAGAAATGGAACCTAGATGGTATTTGGTACCGGGGACACAGTACCTCCAACAAGTCTCTAGTTGGCTCTGCAGTAATGATGGATACCGGAACCACGTTTCTCACCACCCAGGATGTCAAGGCCTCAGTTATCCGCTTTGCAGTAGGATGACTGCTGTGATATTTCATCTTCCTCGTAAAGGACTGTTGGACAGTCAATTGCTTGGTGGAAGTAGTAAAAGTGGTCTTACGACTTCCCCTCTGGGATGACCATCGACTCCCAGCAGCAACAACAGCAGCGCCAGCAGCAGTAGGCGTTACACGCAAGGATGCATCGGAGGAATCCCAGGCAGGAGAGGAATCGTCAGAATTGCCAGTGACATGGCCTGCAGGACTATTGGCATTCCTGGGGAAGGAGGAAATTGACACTGAGGGAGTTGGTGGGGTGGTTTGCGTGAGCTTGGTTACAAGAGGAAGGGATTTACTGGTCAGTGGACTGCTTCCGCTGTCGGCCCAAGTTTTTGAACTTGTCACTGACTTATTATGAATGCGCTGCAGGTGACGTATAAGGGAGGATGTTCCGAGGTGGTTAACGTCCTTACCCCTACTTATTACAGCTTGACAAAGGGAACACACGGCTTGACACCTGTTGTCCGCATTTCTGGTGAAATACTTCCACACCGAAGAGCTGATTTTTTTGGTATTTTCACCAGGCATGTCAACGGCCATATTCCTACCACGGACAACAGGTGTCTCCCCGGGTGCCTGACTTATACAAACCACCTCACCATCAGAATCCTCCTGGTCAATTTCCTCCCCAGCGCCAGCAACACCCTTATCCTCCTCATCCTGGTGTACTTCAACACTGACATCTTCAATCTGACTATCAGGAACTGGACTGCGGGTGCTCCTTCCATCACTTGCAGGGGGCGTGCAAATGGTGGAAGGCGCATGCTCTTCACGTCCAGTGTTGGGAAGGTCAGGCATCGCAACCGACACAATTGGAGTCGGACTCTCCTTGTGGATTTGGGATTTCGAAGAACGCACAGTTCTTTGCGGTGCTACTGCTTTTGCCAGCTTTAGTCTTTTCATTTTTCTAGCGAGAGGCTGAGTGCTTCCATCCTCATGTGAAGCTGAACCACTAGCCATGAACATAGGCCAGGGCCTCAGCCGTTCCTTGCCACTCCGTGTGGTAAATGGCATATTGGCAAGTTTACGCTTCTCCTCCGACAATTTTATTTTAGGTTTTGGAGTCCTTTTTTTACTGATATTTGGTGTTTTGGATTTGACATGCTCTGTACTATGACATTGGGCATCGGCCTTGGCAGACGACGTTGCTGGCATTTCATCGTCTCGGCCATGACTAGTGGCAGCAGCTTCAGCACGAGGTGGAAGTGGATCTTGATCTTTCCCTAATTTTGGAACCTCAACATTTTTGTTCTCCATATTTTAATAGGCACAACTAAAAGGCACCTCAGGTAAACAATGGAGATGGATGGATTGGATACTAGTATACAATTATGGACAGGCTGCCGAGTGCCGACACAGAGGTAGCCACAGCCGTGAACTACCGCACTGTACTGTGTCTGCTGCTAATATATAGACTGGTTGATAAAGAGATAGTATACTCGTAACTAGTATGTATGTATAAAGAAAGAAAAAAAAACCACGGTTAGGTGGTATATACAATTATGGACGGGCTGCCGAGTGCCGACACAGAGGTAGCCACAGCCGTGAACTACCGCACTGTACTGTGTCTGCTGCTAATATATAGACTGGTTGATAAAGAGATAGTATACTCGTAACTAGTATGTATGTATAAAGAAAGAAAAAAAAACCACGGTTAGGTGGTATATACAATTATGGACGGGCTGCCGAGTGCCGACACAGAGGTAGCCACAGCCGTGAACTACCGCACTGTACTGTGTCTGCTGCTAATATATAGACTGGTTGATAAAGAGATAGTATACTCGTAACTAGTATGTATGTATAAAGAAAGAAAAAAAAACCACGGTTAGGTGGTATATACAATTATGGACGGGCTGCCGAGTGCCGACACAGAGGTAGCCACAGCCGTGAACTACCGCACTGTACTGTGTCTGCTGCTAATATATAGACTGGTTGATAAAGAGATAGTATACTCGTAACTAGTATGTATGTATAAAGAAAGAAAAAAAAACCACGGTTAGGTGGTATATACAATTATGGACGGGCTGCCGAGTGCCGACACAGAGGTAGCCACAGCCGTGAACTACCGCACTGTACTGTGTCTGCTGCTAATATAGACTGGTTGATAAAGAGATAGTATACTCGTAACTAGTATGTATGTATAAAGAAAGAAAAAAAAAACACGGTTAGGTGGTATATACAATTATGGACGGGCTGCCGAGTGCCGACACAGAGGTAGCCACAGCCGTGAACTACCGCACTGTACTGTGTCTGCTGCTAATATATAGACTGGTTGATAAAGAGATAGTATACTCGTAACTAGTATGTATGTATAAAGAAAGAAAAAAAAACCACGGTTAGGTGGTATATACAATTATGGACGGGCTGCCGAGTGCCGACACAGAGGTAGCCACAGCCGTGAACTACCGCACTGTACTGTGTCTGCTGCTAATATAGACTGGTTGATAAAGAGATAGTATACTCGTAACTAGTATGTATGTATAAAGAAAGAAAAAAAAACCACGGTTAGGTGGTATATACAATTATGGACGGGCTGCCGAGTGCCGACACAGAGGTAGCCACAGCCGTGAACTACCGCACTGTACTGTGTCTGCTGCTAATATAGACTGGTTGATAAAGAGATAGTATACTCGTAACTAGTATGACTATAAAGAAAGAAAAAAAAAACACGGTTAGGTGGTATATACAATTATGGACGGGCTGCCGAGTGACGACACAGAGGTAGCCACAGCCGTGAACTACCGCACTGTACTGTGTCTGCTGCTAATATAGACTGGTTGATAAAGAGATAGTATACTACTAATATTATATATACTGGTGGTCAGGTCACTGGTCACTAGTCACACTGGCAGTGGCACTCCTGCAGCAAAAGTGTGCACTGTTTAATTTTAATATAATATTATGTACTCCTGGCTCCTGCTATAACCTATAACTGGCACTGCAGTGCTCCCCAGTCTCCCCCACAATTATAAGCTGTGTGAGCTGAGCACAGTCAGATATATATATACATTGATGCAGCACACTGGGCTGAGCAGTGCACACAGATATGGTATGTGACTGAGTCACTGTGTGTATCGTTTTTTTCAGGCAGAGAACGGATATATTAAATAAAACAAACAACTGCACTGTCTGGTGGTCACTGTGGTCGTCAGTCACTAAACTCTGCACTCTCTTCTACAGTATCACAGCCTCAGGTCAATCTCTCTCTCTCTCTCTCTCAACCCTAATCTAAATGGAGAGGACGCCAGCCACGTCCTCTCCCTATCAATCTCAATGCACGTGTGAAAATTGCGGCGACGCGCGGCTCCTTATATAGAATCCGAGTCTCGCGAGAATCCGACAGCGTCATGATGACGTTCGGGCGCGCTCGGGTTAACCGAGCAAGGCGGGAGGATCCGAGTCTGCTCGGACCCGTGAAAAAAACATGAAGTTCGTGCGGGTTCGGATTCAGAGAAACCGAACCCGCTCATCTCTAGTATTTACTCACCCTGGGACTGTCAGACCGGACTGCGGCAGCAGACGGCACTTCTCATGGGAAGACACTCCCCTGCTATAAAGCCATCCCATATGCGTCTAGGGGCTGCAGCTGATGGTGGTTTGCTAAATTGTGCACGGTATTGCAATCCTGTGCATTCGCACAATGCAGATTTCCCGGCTAGACAGGTAAGGAACCGCCTCTGTGTGTAACTATGTAATAATAGGTCACAATAGTTCTGTTGTCAGGTCAATGAAAACCCACTGGCATACAAATTGATGGAAGCAGAAGCACATCTGAATTATGCTACACAAGCACTTTTATGTTTTGCTGCTTGTACAGTATGTAGCATAAAAGTGTTGAATTAACAGGCAGTTATAAAGGAAAGGGTTGTACTGTACCACATATTGTTAGTCAAGTTACATATTAATTGAGGAAAAACCCTACTATGGAAAGTCCCATCTGTTAAAGAAGCATACAAGGGTGTTGTTCATGTTACAGCAACATTGAGAATAGCTAGCAGTACATAGCTCTCATAAGAACAATTTTAAATTGCTGTGAACAGTGTGATAATAAATAAGTTCTAATGTAATCACATATACTATATAGGTATTTTGTCCATTTGAACACTTCTTAGTTCCAAATGTTTCTAAAAAGTAAGGTAACATAATGTAAATGTAATTTACAAACTTGGTGACAGTCTGGGGCATTATTAGCGCTCCAGTAAAATGCAGCTACAGTGGCCACCATTGGGTAAATGTGATAATCAACAGAAGGGGCATGACCAACCCACAAACACGTGGCATATTATGCATTCTCAGATTCCCAGGCACAGCACTGTGCCCAATTTAGGGGGTTATTCAGAGATGGATGCAGATCGTTGCATCTGCAGCAAGATCAGCGTCCATCTCCTCACATGCTGGGGGCTGCTCAGCACTGGGCAAGGCCTCCCAGCATGTGTGGCGCCACCTCACAATGTGTCCGCAGTTTTATGGCAGATGCATCGATTTGAGATCGACCGGGCAGCCATTTTTTTTCCGGGGCGGCTTAGTGTGATGTCACGCAGCAGCCCCGAAAACGATAGTGACACGCCCCCGTTTTGCCCACCATGCCCGTGAAACACCAATATTCCACCCCCCCGTACGCCCGCTGTTATCAATCACCTTGCGGCCGCATCCCTTCAGGATGCAGCCACAAAGAGAAGGGACGTGCACTGCGGTCAATGCGCATGTGCAGACCAGATGGAGATGGCGGCTGTGTACATACGCGGCTGCGTCCATCTCTGAATCACTTCCTTAGTCTACTATGTGTAATCTTTGCCCACTTTAGTCTACTAATAATAATTATCAGTGGCAGCATTTGTAGAATAAAAACTATATTAATACGTGTCTTACAAAGCCCGGATTATAGTGCTGCCCATAACATTCATCTTGTATACCATGTAAACCACACTGGAATCCTGGAGCTTCTAGTTTGTGTCGGAGACACAAAATACACACATTTACTGATTTGTGTCTCACTATGGGATGCAACTTCTACATTTTACTCACAACTGAGTCTAATGCACAAAAAAGACACATTTTCTGTTTTCCTACTTACTGTCAACCACAGCTTCTACACATTACACCTGCATCTGAAGCAGGGTACACACTGAGCAATATATCAGCCATTCAATTGTACGCCTGATATATCGAGAGCAGGTCGGCGGGTGGGTTCAAGCCCATATGTCTGTGAACAATGTCTGGGATGATTCCAACCTGCACTCCAATACACTGGGTGGGATGTACTAAGCCACAAAAAGTGATAATTTCACTGTGATAAAGTACCAGGCAATCAGCTCCTAACTGCCATGTCACAGGCTGGATTTGAAAAATGACAGTTAGGAGGTGATTGGCTGGTACTTTATCACAGTGAAATTATCACTTTTCAAGGCTTAGTACATCCCGCCCTAAGATAGCTAGATCATGATGTGCATACCCTCCAACTGTACCTTTATGGCCGGTACAGTACCGTTTTTTTTTATGGTCTGTACCGGCCAAAAGGGGCCTTGCACCGATTTCAGTGTTTCTCTTGTCTTATAGATTTCTGAGGCAGTTGTGCGTGGCCACGCCTCCTTTGCCTGTGGTCATGCCCCTTTTCAGAATATGTACCGATTTCTTGTTTAAGTCCGGTGGATGGTGTGGGGGGTCTACTCTGCCACCACGTTTCCTGTCCATACATTAATATTTCACTCTTATATTTACACATAGGTATGTAACCGTGACCTCACAGGCTTGTGAGTTCCACAAGACACATGGAGAATACGCTAGATTAAAGTGAGTTTTAATCAAAACAATGTTTCCAAGGTTTCGGTATAGAAAAGAATATTACACATATGGACAAACAGATTATATTGAAATAGTTTCTATGAAACTTTAAAAAGACCATAAACTGTTCTTCTTCCAAACCTGTAGAGGTCACATACAGGATACAGCATTTCAGCCATTTTGTGTTCCAAGATCAAGGGGTCTTTTTACTAAGCCCTGGTTGGAGATAAAGTGGACTGAGATAAAGTATCAGCCAATCACCTCCTAACTGCCATGCCACAAGCTATGTTTGAAAAATGACAGTTAGGAGCTGATTGGCTGGTACTTTTTCTCCAGCCACTTTATCTCCATCCAAGGCTAGTAAATATAGACACCCAAGTCACCTCTAGTTCCATAGAATACAATTGTTTTATACATACACTTACATGGAAATCTAATTCCTGGTAATAATTTCTGAGTTTGAACGCTATATCTTCATCCATAGACATAACGCGGCGGCTCTGCAGCACAGCCAATGGCAGGTATTTCTCTAGATATATCACTGCATCTGGTTGTGTGTACAGGTGGTCTGTGACCACTGGTACACTTGCTGAAGGGAACGCTGACACAGATGGGCATTCAAATTCAAATGCCCGCCCAAATGTGACGTCAGGGCGACATATTGAGCGGCCGATCGGTAAATGTACATACTCTGTCTGTGCAACCTCTGGCCTGCTGTCATGTCATCATAGTGTTTACCTAACTTAAGACACCAAATCAACACATTGCCTATTTCCATACCAAACTTCAATACGCTACTCCAGTTAATTTTTAACAAGCAAATACAGTATTGAGCTTAACTCATAAAATTACAAGTAGCCTAATGCATACAAAAACTATATATATATATATATATATATATATATATATATAGTATGGTAAATCCTCTATGACACAAACATTAATAAATATACAGTAGAACTACAAAATACTCAGTACTAGAAATACTCAATACTAGATATAATATCCAGAAATATTGTGAAATTGGGGCAGTACGGATTGTGTAATGTAGTGGTTCTCAAACTGTGTGCCGTGACAGGGTACTTGCAGGGGTGCCTTGGATTGGTGGTCCAGGAACAATTATTATAACAAATTATTTATGGTCAATGTAATAGGCAAAATCAGTGCTGGTGGCTGTCAATCATAATATCATAAAATATGAAGCAAATCGTGTCCCTCACCACACAATTGAACCTAAGGATGACATCTAAACACAATTTACTTAATTTTTCTTTATACATTTCTCAATAAGAAACATTTAGCCTAGGGGTGCTGTGAAAAAAATTCTGGTACTCTAGGGTGCTGTGATTCAAAAAGGTTTGGTAACCACTGGTGTAATGGTAAGCATTACTACCTCACAGCACTATGGTCATGGGTTCAGTTACCAGTATGGCCCTAACTGTGTGGAGTTATTATATTCTCCCAGTGCTTGTGTGGGTTTTCTCCAGGTACTCTGGTTTCCTCCCACTATCTAAAAATATATATTTTTTATTTTATAGGTTAAATGGTTTCCAACAAAATTACCTGTGTGTGCATGTACATGTGGTAGGGAATATACTGTAGATTGTCAGATCCTTGGGGCAGGGACTCATGTGAATGGCCAAATATTCTCACTGTAAAGTGCCACAGAATATGTATGTGCTAAATAAATAACCGGTAATAAATAAATAAATAAATAAATACAGATTCCCCTTGGGTTGCTACATTTCACCTTTATACAGCGTTATCTCATCAGATTATGGGCCTTATTCAGGTTTGTTAGCAAACCAAAAAGCACAGTAATGGGCAAAACCATGTGCACTGCAGCTGGGGGCAGATGTCATTTGTGCACAGAGAGTTAGATTTGGGTGGAGTGTGTTCAAACTGAAATCTAAATTGCAGTGTAAAAATAAAGCAGCCAGTATTTACCCTGCACAGAAACAATATACCCGGCCCATGCATAATTTAGATCAGGTGTTAATGAATTGGCGCACATTACCCTTTCTCATACTACTGTTCAACATTTTCATTAATGATCTAGCGGTAGATCTAGAGAGCATGGTGTCAATTTTTGCAGACGATACCAAATTGTGTAAGGTTATAAATATGGAGGGAGATGCTGAGTCTCTTCAGAACGACTTAGTTAAACTGTAAGCATGGGCAGCAAAATGGAGAATGGGCTTCAATACAGACAAGTGTAAGGTAATGCACCTTGGTAGCAAGAACAAGAATAACACCTACATACTAAATGGGGTAAAATTCGGGGATTCTATACTGGAAAAAGACTTAGGTCTTCACATAGATAGCAAACTAAGCAGCAGTACCCAAAGTAGGATTGCAGCAAAGAAGGCTAACAAGGTATTAGCATGTATAAAGCGGGGAATTGACGCAAGGGATGAGAGTGTTATACTCCCATTATATAAATACCTAGTGAGGCCACATTTTGAATACTGTGCACAATTTTGGGCACCATACTACAAAAAGGATATCCTGGAACTAGAAAAGGCTCAGAGGCGGGCGACCAAACTAATTAAGGGGATGGAGACGCTGGAATATGAGGAAAGGCTTGCAAGGCTAGGCATGTTTACACTGGAAAAGAGGAGACTAAGAGGGGACATGATCAACACTTACAAAAATTTAAGGGACAATACACAGAGCTTGCAGGGATCTATTTTTGGTAAGATCAACACAGAGGACACGTGGACACCTGCTTACGTTAGAGGAGAGGAGATTTTGCACACAGAGACGTAAATGTTTCTTCACAGTAAGGACAATACATGTTTGGAATTCCCTGCCTGAGAGAGTAGTAATGGCGGACTCGGCCAACACTTTTAAGAATGGGCTAGATACTGTAAGTACCTAATGGATAAGGCTATACAGCGTAGCAGACCACAAATAGGTTGAATAAGATGGTCAAATTGTCTTTTTTCATCCACAGAAACTATGTTACTATGTTACTTTCTCAATTTAGATAAAATGCTAGTTTCGCTAGATCCTTTCCAGTTGTGTTTCCTTGATTCATTTTAAAACTTCTCAAATTCTTGATAGCCTTCAACAGTTCAGACAAGGCTTAACAAGAATGACTGTACCCAAAATGGGACCAGCAAAGACAATATTACACTATTTATAATATTTATACTGCACGGTTTTTATTGTAACAGTGTCTCTTTTACCAAGTGTTGTGATTTATTTTTTGAATCTTGAATTAGAGGTTTCGGGTATTTCCTATATTTGAAACCACTTCCCTAGAATAAAACTTGTTGATCAAAATCCTCTTTTAAACTATAAGTTCCTTTGATGTGAACGAACTGAGAGTAAGAGGGGTATTATTTTTAATTTATCTTAATAGAAACTGGAATAGTGTAGGTCGCTGTTACTATCAACTGGTTTGATAAAAGTTTTTTTGTGAGGACTTGTTTTGCATATTCCCTTTTAGCAGTAGTAAATCTAAAATTCAATTTCTTGCAGATAGATATTTAGGTAAATTTCAGAATGAAATACTTTATTTAAATATGGGTTATGCAATCTTCAAATTGTTCAAGGCTGCCTTGCCATATAATTAACACATCATCAAAGTACTTCTTATAAACTAATCTGTAATGAAATTGTGCTCTGAGTCACTATAAGGAAATATCTCATTACGACATTTGTAGATTAACATAACATGGGCTGAATACAATCACAGCTCTTTTTCACAGATCTACAGGTAAAAAATGCAAAGTATTTAAGTGTTAAAATAAACCATGTTAAAGTATGAATTAAATTGCTTGAACAATTATAAATATTTTTTTTTTAATGATAAAACAGAATTCCCATGCTGACTTCAAGAAGGCAGATGAGGTAGAAATCACTAACACTCCTTTTCCTTTCTCGGATCACAACCTTACCACCTGCGTGCTCTCCTCCATTACTTCAAACTCATTGTCACCAAAGTCCTCCCAATCCTCTTCAAATCTGCAGAAATATTAACGCAATTAAATTTAAAAAAACTTTCCAGTTCTCTGCAACAACTGCTCTCACCTATTACTGCATTCACTTCTCCTGAGACCGCTGTATTGCACCTGAACCAGACTCTAGAAATAGCCCTTGATGAAGTGTCTCCAGCTACCCATCAAACTCCACGTAAGCCTAGGTGTCAACCGTGGCACTCTAAATTAACAAGACACCTACAAATACTCTCACATCAGTGGTGTAAATCTCATACTCCAAGGGGGTGTGATACGAAATGTTGGTAATCAGGTTGCCGGCAGTCACATGACCAACCACGGCATCCCGACTTTTAGAATGCCAACAGGGGATGAGATAATTAATTTACCCCTCCCCTGCCCCCTACCCAAACCCTAACCCATCTAGGGTGGCGACTACGGCTACGATAGTGGGGGTGTCAGGTATGGCTAAGTCAAATTCTCTTCTCTGCTCAAGCCTCTTACCCCAAGCGACTTTTTAATACATTTAAATCCCTTCTCAACCCTCCCACACCCAACCAACCCAAGAGCCACTATCAGTGCACAAGATCTTGCTTCCTACTTCAAGGACAGCTACTTGAGAGACTTGCCTACACTAGCCTCACACACTTTCTTAATTCACACAACTTAGTGGACCACCTTCAGTTAGGCTTTCGTTCCCAATGCTCCACAGAGACAGCACTGACTAAAGTTGTGAATGATCTGGTCACTGCTAATTCTAAATGCCATTACTCACTTCTTATTATTCTAAATCTCTCTGCTGCTTTTGTCACTGTTGACCACTCTCTTCTCATACAAAAAGTACAATCCCTAGGTCTTCAGGACACAGCCCTTTCTTGGTTCTCAACCTACCTATCTAATAGGGCTTTCAGTGTTCGCTTCTCTGAATCCACCTTCTCTTCGCTACCTCTATCAGTGGCAGTACCGCAAAGCTCAGTCTTAGGTCCTGTGCTTTTCTCAATCTACACCACATCCTTGGCAAACTAATCAGCTCTTTTGGATTACAGTATCCTCTATAAGTGGATGATACCCAAATCTACATATACTCCCCAGATTTGTCACCATCTGTATTGGTCGGTTTCACTGAGTGTCTTTCTGTCGTTTCATCTTGAATGTCATCTCACAACCTCAAACTTAATATCCAAACAGAATTAATTATATTTCCACCGACCAATAGTAGTTACCAACTTTATATCTCTATCACTGTTGAGAACTTGACAATCAGTCCTGCTCCACAAGCTCGCTGCCTAGGTGTCATCTATGACTCTCAACTGTCCTTTGTTCCCCACATTCAATCTGTCTCAAAATCATGTTAAATGCATCTGCGACGGCCGGCCCCAGCATGCTAGCAAAATGATTGCAAATTCTGCCAATAACCAGAATTTGCAATCCTTACTGAATTTTCTCTTTCCTTACTTTCCCATCCTCCTGATCCCTGGCCAACATTGCTGTGTGACCACATCATACAGCCCACCAAGACTCTTGGTAATCTGGTGAACCATTATGCAGTGAATAACAACTACCATTGTGTATAAATGCCTATTTCCCTGTATAGTGTAAGCGTTTGAGCAGGGCCTTCCTACCTCTTTGACTGTAATGACCCAGTTTTGTTTCATCACTGTTGTTTCCAATGGTAAAGTGCTGCAAATTAATTTTCTGCGCTATATAGAAAGCTGTTAATAAATAATAATAAATAATTGAAAGAGTAATGTGCTTGACATAAAGGAAAGAACATGTGAACAAATGTGAAGATCTCACCTACTTACACTATGTCAGACTCTTATGTGAGAACCTTGGGCTTCTGCATACTGTTGTCTATTACATACCTCCCAACTGTCCCGATTTCAGCGGGACAGTCCCGCTATTCGGTCACTGTCCCGCTGTCCCACCTGCGGCTCGCAGTGTCCCGCGGGCGTGGGGGGGGGCAGCTGGGGGAGGCTTTGATCACATGCTACTCTGCTCTGCAAAGCAGCGAGTGATCTCTGAATACATGCTGTGCGCACACGCACGGCATGTATTCAGTGCTAGGAGGGGAGAAGGGGGCTGCCCAGCTGCTCGGGGAGCGCTGGGCACGCCCCCAAATTGAAGAAAAGCAGGTCGGCGACGGGTGACCACGCCCACCAATCAGAAACCACGCCCCCACCAGATTATGCCATGCCCCCTTTCCGCGACGGCCCCGATTTCCGACCCTGAAAAGTTGAAAGGTATGGTCTATTATGCTGTCTACCAGTTACTGACCCAGATTGTAAACATTACCTCTATGACCACTATAACTTTTGAGATTAGTTTTTAGCTTGAACAGGTGGGGATTTTCCAAATGTTCTACAAAGGAATAGTGGAGGCGTTGCCTATAGCAACCAATCAAATTCTAGCTATTATTTTCTAGAATGTACAAAATAAATTAACTAGAATATGATTGAATTTGACTGGTTGCTATGGGCAACACTTTCACTATTACTGTTTAGAAAGTTTGCTAAATCTATCCTCAAAACCTTTGCTCCCTGTCCTGCCCCCAGGCCTGTCTCCTAAGGGCACTAAAACTGCTTTTGATAAGTACAGTGATTATATTTTCACAGTGCACTGACTGAGACTACAATTAATTGCCTGTACATACAGTAGATAGCTATTGACAAGTACTGAAAATAACTGAATTCTGCGATGTATGTGTAATGGGAGTATAAAATGTGTAAGATGAGAAAAGATAAATCAAAAAGGCAATGATGCAATGCTAAAGATCTACCTTAAATGTACAGACAAATGTACATTAGTGTGGACTGCCAACAGTTAGAAGGGGATATTTATCAAGGAGTGATTTGTGAAAATAACCACTTTTTTATATTTATCAGATTCCTGATCAGACCATTCTTTTTAACATCAGTCCCGAACCCTTAGAATGGTGCATGAACATACATTTTGCCCCTTTACCTACAGTAGATACAATTCCAAACAACCCAGGCCAAAGTGAGGTAGCAGTATTCCCTTCCTAGTACCTCTGGCCTGTGAGTCTCACGCCACTCACATGGTAGGTTGGTTATTTAATGTATTTGTGAGAATGAGTATATGTCAAGAGTCAAACTATTATTGCAAATTTAAAAAAAAAAGTATTTTCCAAGATAGCCAATTTGAATTCTCACCACAAAAGGGCAGAAATCGTTAAGTGACTGTGGGCCTGAAACAGAGATGTACGCTAATGCACTCGCAGCTGCAAATTTGTACTCCGCAAGTGTGAGAAAATATGCTAATGCAGCAGCCGCCTGGAAATGTATTGAGACCCCTACAGATGGCCTCACAAATATCAGCGTCTATATACAAAGATGCAGCGACAATGGGGGTCATTCCATCCTTGTCACACGCGGGGCTATTTTTTGCACTGCTGCGACCAGGTAATCGCCGCCTACAGGGGGAGGAGGTAGTCGCTGTGCAGGGCTGCAATCGCTTGTGCAGAAAGCTGCACAAACAAAAAGTTTGTGCAGTCTCTGCACAGCTCAGGACTTACCCGCTGCGGTGATCCGGCTTGGAGCTGACGTCAGGAACCCTCCTCTTCAATGGCTGGGCACGCCTGCGTTTATCTGGACACTCCTCGAAAGCGGTGAGTTGCCGCCCAGGTCCGCCTTCTGCCTGTCAATCTTCTTGCGTTCGCCACTGTGAACAGCTTCTTCGTAAGGTCCGTCGCTCCGTGTTGTCGGTCGTTTCCAGCGCGCTTGCGCAGTTCAGACCCGTTCGCACGGCTGCGAGAAATTGCAGCATGCGAACGAGTCAGAATGAAATAGAAAGATAGAATTTGGGAGCAGATAAGAACCACTTGACCCATCTAGTCTGCTCCTTTTTTAACCACAGATTCTTTGATAATTGATCATCTGAGTAATCCAATAGATTGGCCACGAGAACTGAGACGCTGGCACCATGTTTTCTGCATATGGGATCGCAGTCTGATAACACTCCCAAAAAACTGTTTGCTGTCAATCACCTCCCCCAAACATTCCCTGACTGTCAATCACTTTGCAAATAAATCCTCACTGTGCATGGTATGAAGGTGACGTATACTGTAGGCACTTGGTGGACAATTGCTCAACTCTGTACATACCAGCATTGCCTATGAATCAGGCCCTATATGACTTTTATTTCATCTAGTTGGTGCCTCTTCAGTCTAAATACTGTAGTGCTAACGCAGTAACCTGGCAGCTATTAATCTTTGTGGATATTTTCAACAGGATATTTGTCTGCAGAGAATAACTGTTTTATTGGAACCAGACTAGATATACATCTTTTTGAAAAAGCACCTAATCTCATGAGCACATTTATAGGTCATACAAATCTTTAGTATCTGCTGTTGCTAAGCTTTGAAATCATTGACACAGACTGATGTACACTGTTCTGTTCTAACAGTTCATTGACACCTATCACTCTGGTTTTAAAAGGTTATGCTGTCTTTGGGTATTTGAATCCTTGCACATTAAATTCATTTTGAATTGTGTAAATTACGGTCGGGATGTAATGAAGTCCGAGTTTCGGCGGGACGCCAGCCGAACTGTGACTTTTTTAAAGGGGCAATCATGTACAAGGCTTAACCATACTGTGTGGCGTAATTTCAACTGGGGGTATTATTGTTTGGCCATGCCGCTTCCCAGAAAGAACACGCCCCGTTTTGGGCTGCACACCGAATGTGCACACTGTTCCTATTTAAAATATAGGGGGTAGGAGCACCAAAATGAGGACTGCTATGGGTGACGGGTGATGGTGCTGGGAAAGGGGTACAGGGTCAGAGTCGGAACTAGCGTCTGTGCAAGGGGGCACCAGCCAAAATCTTGCCTAGGGAATCATATTGGTTAGGGCCGGCACTGCTCATGTCCCAGCAATAGATTCTCTACTGCCACTTGATACTTATTCCAGTGTCATCTGCTGATGTAGCTATGTTTATTTACCCTGTACTTGTCCTATATTGTCATCAACGGTAAGTTGCTGTTTTCCTGTTTTTCATTATTCGTTTATGTACTCTGTAATTGGGCGCTGCGGAACCCTTGTGGCGCCATATAAACAAAGGACAACAACAATAATAAGAAGAAGAATAAATAAGAATTTACTTACCGATAATTCTATTTCTCGTAGTCCGTAGTGGATGCTGGGGACTCCGTCAGGACCATGGGGAATAGCGGCTCCGCAGGAGACAGGGCACAAAAGTAAAAGCTTTAGGATCAGGTGGTGTGCACTGGCTCCTCCCCCTATGACCCTCCTCCAAGCCTCAGTTAGGATACTGTGCCCGGACGAGCGTACACAATAAGGAAGGATTTTGAATCCCGGGTAAGACTCATACCAGCCACACCAATCACACTGTACAACCTGTGATCTGAACCCAGTTAACAGCATGATAACAGCGGAGCCTCTGAAAAGATGGCTCACAACAATAATAACCCGATTTTTGTAACAATAACTATGTACAAGTATTGCAGACAATCCGCACTTGGGATGGGCGCCCAGCATCCACTACGGACTACGAGAAATAGAATTATCGGTAAGTAAATTCTTATTTTCTCTGACGTCCTAAGTGGATGCTGGGGACTCCGTCAGGACCATGGGGATTATACCAAAGCTCCCAAACGGGCGGGAGAGTGCGGATGACTCTGCAGCACCGAGTGAGAGAACTCCAGGTCCTCCTCAGCCAGGGTGTGCCCCTGACCAAGTAGCAGCTCGGCAAAGTTGTAAAGCCGAGACCCCTCGGGCAGCCGCCCAAGATGAGCCCACCTTCCTTGTGGAATGGGCATTTACATATTTTGGCTGTGGCAGGCCTGCCACAGAATGTGCAAGCTGAATTGTACTACACATCCAACTAGCAATCGTCTGCTTAGAAGCAAGAGCACCCAGTTTGTTGGGTGCATACAGGATAACCGCAAGTCAGTTTTCCTGACTCCAGCCGTCCTGGAAACCTATATTTTCAGGGCCCTGACAACATCTAGCAACTTGGAGTCCTCCAAGTCCCTAGTAGCCGCAGGTACCACAATAAGCTGGTTCAGATGAAACGCTGACACCACCTTAGGGAGAAACTGGGGACGAGTCCGCAGCTCTGCCCTGTCCGAATGGACAATCAGATATGGGCTTTTGTGAGACAAAGCCGCCAATTCTGACACTCGCCTGGCCGAGGCCAGGGCCAACATCATGGTCACTTTCCATGTGAGATATTTCAAATCCACAGATTTGAGCGGTTTAAACCAATGTGATTTGAGGAATCCCAGAACTACGGTGAGATCCCACAGTGCCACTGGAGGCACAAAAGGGGGTTGTATATGCAGTACTCCCTTGACAAACTTCTGGACTTCAGGAACTGAAGCCAATTCTTTCTGGAAGAAAATCGACAGGGCCGAAATTTGAACCTTAATGGACCCCAATTTGAGGCCCATAGACACTCCTGTTTGCAGGAAATGCAGGAATCGACCGAGTTGAAATTTCTTCGTGGGGCCTTCCTGGCCTCACACCACGCAACATATTTTCGCCACATGTGGTGATAATGTTGTGCGGTCAACTCCTTCCTGGCTTTGACCAGGGTAGGAATGACCTCTTCCGGAATGCCTTTTTCCCTTAGGATCCGGCGTTCAACCGCCATGCCGTCAAACGCAGCCGCGGTAAGTCTTGGAACAGACATGGTACTTGCTGAAGCAAGTCCCTTCTTAGCGGCAGAGGCCATGAGTCCTCTGTGAGCATCTCTTGAAGTTCTGGGTACCAAGTCCTTCTTGGCCAATCCGGAGCCACGAGTATAGTTCTTACTCCTCTACGTCTTATAATTCTCAGTACCTTAGGTATGAGAAGCAGAGGAGGGAACACATACACCGACTGGTACACCCACAGTGTTACCAGAACGTCCACAGCTATTGCCTGAGGGTCTCTTGACCTGGCGCAATACCTGTCCAGTTTTTTGTTCAGGCGGGACGCCATCATGTCCACCTTTGGTCTTTCCCAACGGTTCACAATCATGTGGAAGACTTCCCGATGAAGTCCCCACTCTCCCGGGTGGAGGTCGTGCTGAGGAAGTCTGCTTCCCAGTTGTCCACTCCCGGAATGAACACTGCTGACAGTGCTATCACATGATTTTCCGCCCAGCGAAGAATCCTTGCAGTTTCTGCCATTGCCCTCCTGCTTCTTGTGCCGCCCTGTCTGTTTACGTGGGCGACTGCCGTGATGTTGTCCCACTGGATCAATACCGGCTGACCTTGAAGCAGAGGTCTTGCTAAGCTTAGAGCATTGTAAATTGCTCTTAGCTCCAGTATATTTATGTGGAGAGAAGTCTCCAGACTTGATCACACTCCCTGGAAATTTTTTCCTTGTGTGACTGCTCCCCAGCCTTTCAGGCTGGCATCCGTGGTCACCAGGACCCAGTCCTGAATGCCAAATCTGTGGCCCTTTAGTAGATGAGCACTCTGCAGCCACCACAGAAGAGACACCCTTGTCCTTGGAGACAGGGTTATCCGCTGATGCATCTGAAGATGCGATCCGGACCATTTTTCCAGCAGATCCCACTGAAAAGTTCTTGCGTGAAATCTGCCGAATGGAATCGCTTCGTAAGAAGCCACCATTTTTCCCAGGACCCTTGTGCAATGATGCACTGACACTTTTCCTGGTTTTAGGAGGTTCCTTACTAGCTCGGATAACTCCCTGGCTTTCTCCTCCGGGAGAAACACCTTTTTCTGGACTGTGTCCAGAATCATCCCTAGGAACAGCAGACGTGTCGTCGGAGACAGCTGCGATTTTGGAATATTTAGAATCCACCCGTGCTGTCGTAGAACTACTTGAGATAGTGCTACTCCGACCTCCAACTGTTCTCTGGACCTTGCCCTTATCAGGAGATCGTCCAAGTAAGGGATAATTAAGACGCCTTTTCTTTGAAGAAGAATCATCATTTCAGCCATTACCTTGGTAAAGACCCGGGGTGCCGTGGACAATCCAAACGGCAGCGTCTGAAACTGACAGTGACAGTTTTGTACCACGAACCCGAGGTACCCTTGGTGAGAAGGGCAAATTGGGACATGGAGGTAAGCATTCTTGATGTCCAGGGACACCATATAGTCCCCTTCTTCCTGGTTCGCTATCACTGCTCTGAGTGACTCCATCTTGATTTGAACCTTTGTATGTAAGTGTTCAAATATTTCAGATTTAGAATAGGTCTCACCGAGCCGTCTGGCTTCAGTACCACAATATAGTGTGGAATAATACCCCTTTCCTTGTTGTAGGAGGGGTACTTTGATTATCACCTGCTGGGAATACAGCTTGTGAATTGTTTCCAAAACTGCCTCCCTGTCGGAGGGAGACGTTGGTAAAGCAGACTTCAGGAACCTGCGAGGGGGAGACGTCTCGAATTTCCAATCTGTACCCCTGGGATACTACTTGTAGGATCCAGGGGTCCACTTGCGAGTGAGCCCACTGCGCGCTGAAACTCTTGAGACGACCCCCCACCGCACCTGAGTCCGCTTGTACGGCCCCAGCGTCATGCTGAGGACTTGGCAAAAGCGGTGGAGGGCTTCTGTTCCTGGGAATGGGCTGCCTGCTGCAGTCTTCTTCCCTTTCCTCTATCCCTGGGCAGATATGACTGGCCTTTTGCCTGCTTGCCCTTATGGGGACGAAAGGACTGAGGCTGAAAAGACGGTGTCTTTTTCTGCTGAGATGTGACTTGGGGTAAAAAAGGTGGATTTTCCAGCTGTTGCCGTGGCCACCAGGTCCGATGGACCGACCCCAAATAACTCCTCCCCTTTATACGGCAATACTTCCATGTGCCGTTTGGAATCTGCATCACCTGACCACTGTCGTGTCCATAAACATCTTCTGGCAGATATGGACATCGCACTTACTCTTGATGCCAGAGTGCAAATATCCCTCTGTGCATCTCGCATATATAGAAATGCATCCTTTAAATGCTCTATAGTCAATAAAATACTGTCCCTGTCAAGGGTATCAATATTTTCAGTCAGGGAATCCGACCAAGCCACCCCAGCGCTGCACATCCAGGCTGAGGCGATCGCTGGTCGCAGTATAACACCAGTATGTGTGTATATACTTTTTAGGATATTTTCCAGCCTCCTATCAGCTGGCTCCTTGAGGGCGGCCGTATCTGGAGACGGTAACGCCACTAGTTTTGATAAGCGTGTGAGCGCCCTTCATTTAATTTATCTGATTCAGGAAAAACTACAGGTAGTTTTTTCACACCCCACATAATACCCTCTTTTGTGGTACTTGTAGTATCAGAAATATGTAACACCTCCTTCATTGCCCTTAACATGTAACGTGTGGCCCAAATGGAAAATACGTTTGTTTCTTCACCGTCGACACTGGAGTCAGTGTCCGTGTCTGTGTCTGTGTCGACCGACTGAGGTAAATGGGCGTTTTAAAGCCCCTGACGGTGTTTGAGACGCCTGGACAGGTACTAATTGGTTTGCCGGCCGTCTCATGTCGTCAACCGACCTTGCAGCGTGTTGACATTATCACGTAATTCCCTAAATAAGCCATCCATTCCGGTGTCGACTCCCTAGAGAGTGACATCACCATTACAGGCAATTGCTCCGCCTCCTCACCAACATCGTCCTCATACATGTCGACACACACGTACCGACACACAGCACACACACAGGGAATGCTCTGATAGAGGACAGGACCCCACTAGCCCTTTGGGGAGACAGAGGGAGAGTTTGCCAGCACACACCAAAACGCTATATTATACAGGGACAACCTTATATAAGTGTTTTCCCTTATAGCATCTTAATATATAATAATATCGCCAAATAAGTGCCCCCCCTCTCTGTTTTAACCCTGTTTCTGTAGTGCAGTGCAGGGGAGAGCCTGGGAGCCTTCCTAGCAGCGGAGCTGTGTAGGAAAATGGCGCTGTGTGCTGAGGAGAATAGGCCCCGCCCCTTTTTCGGCGGGCTTCTTCTCCCGTTTTTCTGACAACCTGGCAGGGGTTAAATACATCCATATAGCCCCAGGGGCTATATGTGATGTATTTTTAGCCAGCATAGGTACTTTCATTGCTGCCCAGGGCGCCCCCCCAAGCGCCCTGCACCCTCAGTGACCGTTGGTGTGAAGTGTGCTGAGAGCAATGGCGCACAGCTGCAGTGCTGTGCGCTACCTCATGAAGACTGAGAAGTCTTCAGCCGCCGATTTCTGGACCTCTTCTCTCTTCAGCATCTGCAAGGGGGTCGGCGGCGCGGCTCCGGTGACCCATCCAGGCTGTACCTGTGATCGTCCCTCTGGAGCTAGTGTCCAGTAGCCTAAGAAGCCAATCCACCCTGCACGCAGGTGAGTTCACTTCTTCTCCCCTAAGTCCCTCGTTGCAGTGAGCCTGTTGCCAGCAGGACTCACTGAAAATAAAAAACCTAAGAAAACTTTTACTCTAAGCAGCTCTTTAGGAGAGCCACCTAGATTGCACCCTTCTCGGCCGGGCACAAAAACCTAACTGAGGCTTGGAGGAGGGTCATAGGGGGAGGAGCCAGTGCACACCACCTGATCCTAAAGCTTTTACTTTTGTGCCCTGTCTCCTGCGGAGCCGCTATTCCCCATGGTCCTGACGGAGTCCCCAGCATCCACTTAGGACGTCAGAGAAATAATAATAATAATAATAATAATAATAATAAAGTGACACGAATAGTTTTCCATGTTCTGGTAAGACTGTTAACCCATATGTCTTGGAGTTGTCACTGATCTTTCTCTCTATAATGATTGCACAGTTATCTGCATACTAGAGATGAGCGGGTTCGGTTCCTCGGAATCCGAACCCGCCCGAACTTCATGTTTTTTTTCACGGGTCCGAGCGACTCGGATCTTCCCGCCTTGCTCGGTTAACCCGAGCGCGCCCGAACGTCATCATGACGCTGTCGGATTCTCGCGAGGCTCGGATTCTATCGCGAGACTCGGATTCTATATAAGGAGCCGCGCGTCGCCGCCATTTTCACACGTGCATTGAGATTCATAGGGAGAGGACGTGGCTGGCGTCCTCTCCATTTAGATTAGAAGAGAGAGAGTGAGATTGATTTTAAACAGAGACACTTGATTTACTGGAGCTTAGGAGTACTGTAGAGAGTGCAGAGTTTACTAGTGACTGACCACAGTGACCACCAGACAGTGCAGTTTTATTTAATATAATCCGTTCTCTGCCTGAAAAAAACGATACACAGTGACTCAGTCACATACCATATCTGTGTGCACTGCTCAGCCCAGTGTGCTGCATCATCTATGTATATATCTGACTGTGCTCACACAGCTTATAATTGTGGGGGAGACTGGGGAGCAGTGCCAGTTATAGGTTATAGCAGGAGCCAGGAGTACATATTATTAAAATTAAACAGTGCACACTTTTGCTGCAGGAGTGCCACTGCCAGTGTGACTGACCAGTGACCTGACCACACTGACCACCAGTATAGTTAGTAGTATACTATATTGTGATTGCCTGAAAAAGTTAAACACTCGTCGTGTGACTTGTGTGGTGTTTTTTTTTTTATTCTATAAAAAACTCATTCTGCTGACAGTGTCCAGCAGGTCCGTCATTATATAATATATACCTGTCCGGCTGCAGTAGTGATATATATATATTTTTTATATCATTATTTATCATCCAGTCGCAGCAGACACAGTACGGTAGTTCACGGCTGTAGCTACCTCTGTGTCGGCACTCGGCAGTCCATCCATAATTGTATACCACCTACCCGTGGTTTTTTTTTCTTTCTTCTTTATACATACATACTACATCTCATTATCAACCAGTCTATATTAGCAGCAGACACAGTACAGTAGTCCACGGCTGTAGCTACCTCTGTGTCGGCACTCGGCAGTCCGTCCATAATTGTATACCACCTACCCGTGGTTTTTTTTTCTTTCTTCTTTATACATACATACTACATCTCTTTATCAACCAGTCTATATTAGCAGCAGACACAGTACAGTAGTCCACGGCTGTAGCTACCTCTGTGTCGGCACTCGGCAGTCCATCCATAATTGTATACCACCTACCCGTGGTTTTTTTTTCTTTCTTCTTTATACATACATACTACATCTCATTATCAACCAGTCTATATTAGCAGCAGACACAGTACAGTACGGTAGTCCACGGCTGTAGCTACCTCTGTGTCGGCACTCGGCAGTCCGTCCATAATTGTATACCACCTACCCGTGGTTTTTCTTTCTTTCTTCTTTATACATACATACTACATCTCTTTATCAACCAGTCTATATTAGCAGCAGACACAGTACAGTAGTCCACGGCTGTAGCTACCTCTGTGTCGGCACTCGGCAGTCCATCCATAATTGTATACCACCTACCCGTGGTTTTTTTTTCTTTCTTCTTTATACATACATACTACATCTCTTTATCAACCAGTCTATATTAGCAGCAGACACAGTACAGTAGTCCACGGCTGTAGCTACCTCTGTGTCGGCACTCGGCAGTCCGTCCATAATTGTATACCACCTACCCGTGTTTTTTTTTTCTTTCTTCTTTATACATACATACTACATCTCTTTATCAACCAGTCTATATTAGCAGCAGACACAGTACAGTAGTCCACGGCTGTAGCTACCTCTGTGTCGGCACTCGGCAGTCCATCCATAATTGTATACCACCTACCCGTGGTTTTCTTTTCTTTCTTCTTTATACATACATACTACATCTCTTTATCAACCAGTCTATATTAGCAGCAGACACAGTACAGTAGTCCACGGCTGTAGCTACCTCTGTGTCGGCACTCGGCAGTCCATCCATAATTGTATACCACCTACCCGTGGTTTTTTTTTCTTTCTTCTTTATACATACATACTACATCTCTTTATCAACCAGTCTATATTAGCAGCAGACACAGTACAGTAGTCCACGGCTGTAGCTACCTCTGTGTCGGCACTCGGCAGTCCGTCCATAATTGTATACCACCTACCCGTGGTTTTTTTTTCTTTCTTCTTTATACATACATACTACATCTCTTTATTAACCAGTCTATATTAGCAGCAGACACAGTACAGTAGTCCACGGCTGTAGCTACCTCTGTGTCGGCACTCGGCAGTCCATCCATAATTGTATACTAGTATCCATCCATCTCCATTGTTTACCTGAGGTGCCTTTTAGTTGTGCCTATTAAAATATGGAGAACAAAAATGTTGAGGTTCCAAAATTAGGGAAAGATCAAGATCCACTTCCACCTCGTGCTGAAGCTGCTGCCACTAGTCATGGCCGAGACGATGAAATGCCAGCAACGTCGTCTGCCAAGGCCGATGCCCAATGTCATAGTACAGAGCATGTCAAATCCAAAACACCAAATATCAGTAAAAAAAGGACTCCAAAACCTAAAATAAAATTGTCGGAGGAGAAGCGTAAACTTGCCAATATGCCATTTACCACACGGAGTGGCAAGGAACGGCTGAGGCCCTGGCCTATGTTCATGGCTAGTGGTTCAGCTTCACATGAGGATGGAAGCACTCAGCCTCTCGCTAGAAAAATGAAAAGACTCAAGCTGGCAAAAGCAGTAGCACCGCAAAGAACTGTGCGTTCTTCGAAATCCCAAATCCACAAGGAGAGTCCGACTCCAATTGTGTCGGTTGCGATGCCTGACCTTCCCAACACTGGACGTGAAGAGCATGCGCCTTCCACCATTTGCACGCCCCCTGCAAGTGATGGAAGGAGCACCCGCAGTCCAGTTCCTGATAGTCAGATTGAAGATGTCAGTGTTGAAGTACACCAGGATGAGGAGGATATGGGTGTTGCTGGTGCTGGGGAGGAAATTGACCAGGAGGATTCTGATGGTGAGGTGGTTTGTTTAAGTCAGGCACCCGGGGAGACACCTGTTGTCCGTGGGAGGAATATGGCCGTTGACATGCCTGGTGAAAATACCAAAAAAATCAGCTCTTCGGTGTGGAAGTATTTCACCAGAAATGCGGACAACAGGTGTCAAGCCGTGTGTTCCCTTTGTCAAGCTGTAATAAGTAGGGGTAAGGACGTTAACCACCTCGGAACATCCTCCCTTATACGTCACCTGCAGCGCATTCATAATAAGTCAGTGACAAGTTCAAAAACTTGGGCCGACAGCGGAAGCAGTCCACTGACCAGTAAATCCCTTCCTCTTGTAACCAAGCTCACGCAAACCACCCCACCAACTCCCTCAGTGTCAATTTCCTCCTTCCCCAGGAATGCCAATAGTCCTGCAGGCCATGTCACTGGCAATTCTGATGATTCCTCTCCTGCCTGGGATTCCTCCGATGCATCCTTGCGTGTAACGCCTACTGCTGCTGGCGCTGCTGTTGTTGCTGCTGGGAGTCGATGGTCATCCCAGAGGGGAAGTCGTAAGACCACTTGTACTACTTCCACCAAGCAATTGACTGTCCAACAGTCCTTTGCGAGGAAGATGAAATATCACAGCAGTCATCCTACTGCAAAGCGGATAACTGAGGCCTTGACATCCTGGGTGGTGAGAAACGTGGTTCCGGTATCCATCATTACTGCAGAGCCAACTAGAGACTTGTTGGAGGTACTGTGTCCCTGGTACCAAATACCATCTAGGTTCCATTTCTCTAGGCAGGCGATACCGAAAATGTACACAGACCTCAGAAAAAGAGTCACCAGTGTCCTAAAAAATGCAGCTGTACCCAATGTCCACTTAACCACGGACATGTGGACAAGTGGAGCAGGGCAGGGTCAGGACTATATGACTGTGACAGCCCACTGGGTAGATGTATGGACTCCCGCCGCAAGAACAGCAGCGGCGGCACCAGTAGCAGCATCTCGCAAACGCCAACTCTTTCCTAGGCAGGCTACGCTTTGTATCACCGGTTTCCAGAATACGCACACAGCTGAAAACCTCTTACGGCAACTGAGGAAGATCATCGCGGAATGGCTTACCCCAATTGGACTCTCCTGTGGATTTGTGGCATCGGACAACGCCAGCAATATTGTGTGTGCATTAAATCTGGGCAAATTCCAGCACGTCCCATGTTTTGCACATACCTTGAATTTGGTGGTGCAGATTTTTTAAAAAACGACAGGGGCGTGCAAGAGATGCTGTCGGTGGCCAGAAGAATTGCGGGACACTTTCGGCGTACAGGCACCACGTACAGAAAACTGGAGCACCACCAAAAACTACTGAACCTGCCCTGCCATCATCTGAAGCAAGAAGTGGTAACGAGGTGGAATTCAACCCTCCATATGCTTCAGAGGTTGGAGGAGCAGCAAAAGGCCATTCAAGCCTATACAATTGAGCACGATATAGGAGGTGGAATGAACCTGTCTCAAGCGCAGTGGAGAATGATTTCAACGTTGTGCAAGGTTCTGATGCCCTTTGAACTTGCCACACGTGAAGTCAGTTCAGACACTGCCAGCCTGAGTCAGGTCATTCCCCTCATCAGGCTTTTGCAGAAGAAGCTGGAGACATTGAAGGAGGAGCTAACACGGAGCGATTCCGCTAGGCATGTGGGACTTGTGGATGGAGCCCTTAATTCGCTTAACAAGGATTCACGGGTGGTCAATCTGTTGAAATCAGAGCACTACATTTTGGCCACCGTGCTCGATCCTAGATTTAAAGCCTACCTTGGATCTCTCTTTCCGGCTGACACAAGTCTGCTGGGGTTGAAAGACCTGCTGGTGAGAAAATTGTCAAGTCAAGCGGAACGCGACCTGTCAACAACATCTCCTCCTTCACATTCTCCCGCAACTGGGGGTGCGAGGAAAAGGCTCAGAATTCCGAGCCCACCCGCTGGCGGTGATGCAGGGCAGTCTGGAGCGACTGCTGATGCTGACATCTGGTCCGGACTGAAGGACCTGACAACGATTACGGACATGTCGTCTACTGTCACTGCATATGATTCTCTCACCATTGAAAGAATGGTGGAGGATTATATGAGTGACCGCATCCAAGTAGGCACGTCACACAGTCCGTACTTATACTGGCAGGAAAAAGAGGAAATTTGGAGGCCCTTGCACAAACTGGCTTTATTCTACCTAAGTTGCCCTCCCACAAGTGTGTACTCCGAAAGAGTGTTTAGTGCCGCCGCTCACCTTGTCAGCAATCGGCGTACGAGGTTACATCCAGAAAATGTGGAGAAGATGATGTTCATTAAAATGAATTATAATCAATTCCTCCGTGGAGACATTCACCAGCAGCAATTGCCTCCACAAAGTACACAGGGTGCTGAGATGGTGGATTCCAGTGGGGACGAATTGATAATCTGTGAGGAGGGGGATGTACACGGTGATATATCGGAGGATGATGATGAGGTGGACATCTTGCCTCTGTAGAGCCAGTTTGTGCAAGGAGAGATTAATTGCTTCTTTTTTGGGGGGGGTCCAAACCAACCCGTCATATCAGTCACAGTCGTGTGGCAGACCCTGTCACTGAAATGATGGGTTGGTTAAAGTGTGCATGTCCTGTTTATACAACATAAGGGTGGGTGGGAGGGCCCAAGGACAATTCCATCTTGCACCTCTTTTTTCTTTTCTTTTTCTTTGCGTCATGTGCTGTTTGGGGAGGGTTTTTTGGAAGGGACATCCTGCGTGACACTGCAGTGCCACTCCTAGATGGGCCCGGTGTTTGTGTCGGCCACTAGGGTCGCTTATCTTACTCACACAGTCAGCTACCTCATTGCGCCTCTTTTTTTCTTTGCGTCATGTGCTGTTTGGGGAGGGTTTTTTGGAAGGGACATCCTGCGTGACACTGCAGTGCCACTCCTAGATGGGCCCGGTGTTTGTGTCGGCCACTAGGGTCGCTTATCTTACTCACACAGTCAGCTACCTCATTGCGCCTCTTTTTTTCTTTGCGTCATGTGCTGTTTGGGGAGGGTTTTTTGGAAGGGACATCCTGCGTGACACTGCAGTGCCACTCCTAGATGGGCCCGGTGTTTGTGTCGGCCACTAGGGTCGCTTATCTTACTCACACAGTCAGCTACCTCATTGCGCCTCTTTTTTTCTTTGCGTCATGTGCTGTTTGGGGAGGGTTTTTTGGAAGGGACATCCTGCGTGACACTGCAGTGCCACTCCTAGATGGGCCCGGTGTTTGTGTCGGCCACTAGGGTCGCTTATCTTACTCACACAGTCAGCTACCTCATTGCGCCTCTTTTTTTCTTTGCGTCATGTGCTGTTTGGGGAGGGTTTTTTGGAAGGGACATCCTGCGTGACACTGCAGTGCCACTCCTAGATGGGCCCGGTGTTTGTGTCGGCCACTAGGGTCGCTTATCTTACTCACACAGTCAGCTACCTCATTGCGCCTCTTTTTTTCTTTGCGTCATGTGCTGTTTGGGGAGGGTTTTTTGGAAGGGACATCCTGCGTGACACTGCAGTGCCACTCCTAGATGGGCCCGGTGTTTGTGTCGGCCACTAGGGTCGCTTATCTTACTCACACAGTCAGCTACCTCATTGCGCCTCTTTTTTTCTTTGCGTCATGTGCTGTTTGGGGAGGGTTTTTTGGAAGGGACATCCTGCGTGACACTGCAGTGCCACTCCTAGATGGGCCCGGTGTTTGTGTCGGCCACTAGGGTCGCTTATCTTACTCACACAGTCAGCTACCTCATTGCGCCTCTTTTTTTCTTTGCGTCATGTGCTGTTTGGGGAGGGTTTTTTGGAAGGGACATCCTGCGTGACACTGCAGTGCCACTCCTAGATGGGCCCGGTGTTTGTGTCGGCCACTAGGGTCGCTTATCTTACTCACACAGTCAGCTACCTCATTGCGCCTCTTTTTTTCTTTGCGTCATGTGCTGTTTGGGGAGGGTTTTTTGGAAGGGACATCCTGCGTGACACTGCAGTGCCACTCCTAGATGGGCACGGTGTTTGTGTCGGCCACTAGGGTCGCTTATCTTACTCACACAGCTACCTCATTGCGCCTCTTTTTTTCTTTGCGTCATGTGCTGTTTGGGGAGGGTTTTTTGGAAGGGCCATCCTGCGTGACACTGCAGTGCCACTCCTAGATGGGCACGGTGTTTGTGTCGGCCACTAGGGTCGCTTAGCTTAGTCATCCAGCGACCTAGGTGCAAATTTTAGGACTAAAAATAATATTGTGAGGTATTCAGAATAGACTGAAAATGAGTGGAAATTATGGTTTTTGAGGTTAATAATACTTTGGGATCAAAATGACCCCCAAATTCTATGATTTAAGCTGTTTTTTAGGGTTTTTTGAAAAAAAACACCCGAATCCAAAACACACCCGAATCCGACAAAAAAAATTCGGTGAGGTTTTGCCAAAACGCGGTCGAACCCAAAACACGGCCGCGGAACCGAACCCAAAACCAAAACACAAAACCCGAAAAATTTCAGGCGCTCATCTCTACTGCATACTTTTTGATTGTATCCAAACTTCAAGACTGATCACATTTTTCTCCTTGGGCAGTGTTTGAACACAGTTATTGTATTTATAAATCTATACTTATAATAATATTGTAATGGTTATGGCCCAGATTTATCAAGCCTTGGAGAGTGATAAATTGCACATTAATAAAGTACCAGCCAACCAGCTCTTAACTGTCATTTTTCAAACACAACCTGTGACATGGAAGTTAGGAGCTGGTTGGCTGGTACTTTATCACTGTGCTATTTATCTCTCTCTAAGGCTTGATAAATGGGGGCCTATGTCTGTAAATAGGAATGGTTTTGGAGAAATGTACTCCTTGGGACTGTGGGGGTCATTCCGACCCGTTCGCACACTGCAATTTCTCGCAGCCGTGCGAACGGGTCTGAACTGCGCATGTTCACAGGCGGCAATGCGCAGGCATGTCGGTCGCCGGCAACGGGCGTTGCCATGGAGTGATGGACCTTATGAAGAAGCCGCTCGCAGCCGCTGACAGGCAGAAGGCGGACCTGGGCGGCAACTCACCGTTTTCGAGGAGTGTCCGGAAAAACGCAGGCATGCCCAGCCGTTGAAGAGGAGGGTTCCTGACGTCAGCTACAAGACGGATTATCGCAGCGGGTGAGTAAGTCCTGAGCTGTGCAGAGACTGCACAAAATTTTTGTTTGTGCAGCTCCTGCACAAGCGATTGCAGCCCTGCACAGCTAATCCCCCTCCCCTGTAGGCGGTGATTACCTGGTCACAGCAGTGCAAAAAATAGCCTGAGTGCAACCAGGTCAGAATGACCCCCTGTGTATGAACTATGGAGACAAAAAAAAATTCTGTCTGTTCGTGCTAGCATCACACAAAAACTGCAGAATGAATTTGGATTGTGTTTTCAGTAGGGAGGCCAATCCCGGGCCTTTTTTTCAATCCCAGGTTTTCCGGGATACCCGGGATTGGGTTGAAGATTTTAAAATTAAAATCTTCAGTGACCATCCTCCCCCTTCCGAACCCGCCCAGCCCACTGAATTGCTCACCATCCTCGGAGTGCGGGCGAGTTCACTTGCTGCAGGCTTTGGTGGGCAGTACGGATGGTGTAATGGTTAGCATTACTGCCTCACAGCACTGAGGTCATGGGTTCAATTCCCACCATGGCCCTAACTGTGTGGAGTTTGTATAT
Source organism: Pseudophryne corroboree (assembly GCF_028390025.1). Classification (NCBI taxonomy): domain Eukaryota; kingdom Metazoa; phylum Chordata; class Amphibia; order Anura; family Myobatrachidae; genus Pseudophryne; species Pseudophryne corroboree. Next base: position 847,795,201 of record NC_086444.1, on the reverse strand, counting down.
TCTCCCTGTACTTGCGTGGGTTTCCTCCGGGTACTCCGGTTTCCTCCCACAATCCAAAAATATACTGGTAGGTTAATTGGCTCCCATCAAAAAAATTAACCCTAGTGTGAATGTGTGTGTGTGTACATGTGATAAGGAATATAGGGGGTCATTCCGAGTTGTTCGCTCGTTATTTTTTTGTCGCAACGGAGCGAATAGTCGCTACTGCGCATGCGCAATGTCCGCAGTGCGACTGCGCCAAGTAAATTTGCTATGCAATTAGGAATTTTACTCACGGCATTACGAGGTTTTTTTCTTCGTTCTGGTGATCGTAATGTGATTGACAGGAAGTGGGTGTTTCTGGGCGGAAACTGGCCGTTTTATGGGAGTGTGTGAAAAGACGCTACCGTTTCTGGGGAAAACGCGGGAGTGGCTGGAGAAACGGAGGAGTGTCTGGGCGAACGCTGGGTGTGTTTGTGACGTCAAACCAGGAACGACAAGCACTGAACTGATCGCAGATGCCGAGTAAGTTTGGAGCTACTCAGAAACTGCTAAGAAGTGTCTATTCGCAATTCTGCTAATCTTTCGTTCGCAATTTTACTATGCTAAGATTCACTCCCAGTAGGCGGCGGCTTAGCGTGTGCAAAGCTGCTAAAAGCAGCTTGCGAGCGAACAACTCGGAATGACCACCATAGATTGTAAGCTCCACTGGGGCAGGGACTGATGTGAATGGGGAAATATTCTCTGTACAGCGCTGCGGAATATGTGTGCGCTATATAAATAACTGGTAATAAATAAATAATAAGGTGCGGTCCGGGCAGCGTGGGCGGCTGGCGTCAGACTGCGCAGCGTGACCTTTGAATTTACATCATGCTGTGCAGGGGGAGCCAGAAGAAGGGAGCTGGGCAGCGTCTGAGCCTCCTGAGGAAAACAAACTAATCCCGCTGATCAAGGGATTGGCCACCCTAGTATTCAGTATTGTTTAGCTTAGTCACCTTTAAAGAAACTGAGGTATGTATTATCTCATTGAGACATCAGGGAGAGGAGCAATAAAGGAAAAACCAGACGCTTGCAGTGTGCAGGCTCCTCAAGCCAAAAATTACTATGGATCTCATTCATAGATGAACGCAGATCGTTGCATCCGCAGCAAGATCTGCATCCATCTACTCACATGCTGGGGGCCGCCAAGCACAGGGCAAGTCCACCCAGCATGTGTGGCGCCGCCTCACGATACATCCGCAATTTAATTGCGGACGCATCAAATGTGGTTATCCCCTGCCTGCACAGCCTGGCTGCACTGGCAGTTGGTCCAGCACCATTTTTTTCCGGAGCGGCTGCACGTGACACTATACAACCCCCCAAAAAATGCTGCCATGGTGGGCCATTGTTTGGCCAACCATGGCCCTGCAACGCCATGTCACCACCCCTTCCCACGGCTGCTGCTGTCAATCACCTTGCAGCCGCATCCTGGATGGATGCAGCCACAAGTTGTAGGGTCGTGCACACATGTACAGACTCCCCAGATGCGGCGGCTGTGTGCGAACACACGGCTGCGTCCAGGTCTGAATGACTCCTCCCCATATGTATTTAAATACAATTCTTTTGGGACAATTATACTTCTAACTATAGAGACAAAATTTACATAGGCTCCTCAAGTCCAAAATGACTACATGTATATAAATATGTATATACAGTATATACATATATTGCACACCCGAATATATATATATATATATATATATCTCAAGATCTATTTTGCAGAAAAATTCATCTGTATATTAATCACTAATCAGGCAGCTTATCTTGACTCAGTGTTACTTTATCTTAAATAGCAATGGATTTGGGACCAATGCTTCTCCGTTGGGCAACTTTGCGTGGCATGAGCACGTTAGTAGCCCTAAGCATCTTTTTGTGTTAATCCTTGAAGGAAAAACTGCAAATATTGTTTACAAAGGCATTTTGTGATCAATGACTCCAATATAAAAGATACATCACAATATTAGATGCCACTACTGTCTTTGTTCCGCTGAGCAATATGAGACATCCACACGAGCAAAGCCGCAGAAAACGCTAGTTTATAAATAAAACTACATTTTTCATTAGCTCTGGTACACATGCTAGATTTCTGTTACCAGCTTCTTTCTGGGATTACTGTTATAGATGTCACCTACTTTGATTTTGAATACATCTGGAGCAGCCATGTGAAGCACTTCTTAAAGCCTCTGTTCACCATACATAACTGACCAGCAGGGGCGTCGGAACTGGGGGGGCAAGGGGGCAGATCTCCCCCCCAAACATAGAGAGGCGCCGATCATGTATAGGAGGAGCAGAGGTGTGATGTGTAGTCAGGTGAAAGACCGCACATTACATCCTCCGCTCCGTGCAGTCAGTGAATGTAGTCGCAGCAGAAGCAGCATCGTGCATGTTGCGTCCCTCCTACTCCCTGCTGGTCCCGGCTGCCAGCCTCACCTCTACATGATGCACTGCTCCTGTGCGTCCGTCCTCTACACTGCACAGCGTCACGTGTGCACTGGGAGCCAATCAGGATTCCTGTTGCACTTCCCGCTCCGCTATTGCCCGACGGTTCCATGCTGCGGCCGCCCGGCACCTGCCTGTGGATGCAGTCCCTTACCTCCTTGTCTGGCCCTGGCAGCGCGGGGATGATCCTACAGACAGCAGTAAGGTGGCGCGGGATGGGGACGTCATACATCCCATGCAGCACACCGTGTCAGCGGTTCTCTCCATCACTGACACACAGGAACTCAGCACTGGGCTGTAGGGCAGGTGAGGAGTGTGAGGGGAGCTGCCAGTGACAGCAATGAGGAGGAGGAGGACAGCAGCTGGCTCTGAGGGGGATTCTGCATCTGCACCCATCCAGAGCCTGAGTATTGTGTATGGTAACACTGTGCATCATATTGGGGGGGGGGGTATATCATACAGAGGGATGAGACTGCAGGATGAGTTTGCAGCTCCCTCCTTGCTCTCCTGTTTGCTGTCATTAACATCAGTGTGTGCAGTGCTGGACAGGAGAGTCCCAGGAAATTCTAAACTACAGGAGTATGCATCCAATTATGTGAAATAGAGGAGCATGAACTAGCACAATCTCATTTTAGCTAGGTTTATTTTAGCTGTACCGATGACTCCATGCAATCTCTCTCTCCCCTCTCTGCCCCCCCCCTCTCTCTCCTCTCTGTGCCTCTCTTTATCTCCTCTCCCTGCTTCTCTCTCCTCTCTCATCTCTGTGCCCCCTCTCTCCTCTCTGTGCATCTCTTTATCTCCTTTCTCTGCTTCTCTCTCCTCTCTCCTCTCGGTGCCTTTATCTCCTCTCTCTGCTTCTCTCTCTCCTCTCTGTGCCTCTTTATCTCCTCTCTCTGCTTCTCTCTCTCCTCTCTGTGCCTTTCTTTATCTCCTCTCTCTGCTTCTCTCTCTCCTCTCTGTGCCTCTTTATCTCCTCTCTCTGCTTCTCTCTCTCTCCTCTCTGTGCCCCCCCCCCCTCTCCTCTCTGTGCCACTCTTTTAGATGCATCATCGCTTGGAGAATGATAAAATGGAGAAAGAAAAAGTCCCAGCCAATCAGGGCCTAACTGCCATGTCACAGGCTGTGTTTGAAAAATGACAGTTAAGAGGTGATTGGCTGGTACTTTTTCACTGTCCATTTTATCACTTTCCAAGCGATGATGCATCCGGCCCATAATCTCCTCTCTCTCCTCTCTATGCCACTCTTTATCTCCTCTCTCTCATCTCTGTGCCTCCCTCCCTCCTCTCTGTGCTTCTCTTTATCTCCTCTCTCTGCTTTTCTCTCCCCTCTCATCTCTGTGCCCCCCCTCACTCCTCTCTGTGCACTTTCGTTCTCTCCGCTCTGCCTCTCTAACATCTCTCTCCTCTCCACTCTGTGCCTCTCTCTTTCTCTCCTCTGTACTTCTCTATCTCCTCTCTGCCCACCCCCTCTCCTTTCTATGCCTCTTTCTCACTCTGTGCCTCTCTCTCATCTCATTTCCTCTCTGTGCATCTTTCTCTACTTTTCTGCATCTCTCTCTCCTCTCTGTCCCCCTATCTCTCTCCTTTCTATGCCTCTCTCATCTCTCTCTGCCCCCACTACTATCTCTGCATCTCTCTGCTGCGCTCTCTCTCCTCTCTCTGCCTCTCTCTCATCTTTATTCTCTATTTATCTCTTTCTATCCCCCTATACTCTCTGCCTCTCTCTCTCTCTGCCTCTCTATCATCTCTATTTTCTTTTTATATCTTTCGGTCCCCCTCCTCTCTGCATCTCTGCCACTCACTCTCTCCTCTCTCTCTGCCTCTCTTGCTTCTCTCTCTCTCCCGCCGCACTCCTCTCTCAGCATCTCTCTGCCGCTCGCTCTCTCCTCTCTCTCTGCCACTCTTGCTCTCTCTTCATAAACGTCTACTACCAGCTTCCATCTTGTTCCTTGCACTTGTTCACAGTCTCTCTCTCCCCTTTGTTGTTGCTCCCCTTTGATTTCCTTCTCTCTCTCTAAACCTGCAACACAAACCTCTAATGGGCACTACACATTGGCAGATAAAATGCACGATATGAACGTTCTCATTCATTAATGAATGAGAACTTGTTCATATCGTGCAGTGTGTAGGCACCAACGATTAATGATGCGCGGCCCGCGCATGTTAATCGTTGGTGCCCTGTCGCTTATGCATGCAAGCCAATATGGACAAGATTGTCCATATTAGCATGCAGTGCTATGGAGCCGGGTGATGGGGGGAGTGAAGAAACTTTACTCCCCCCGTCACTGCCCCCCTGCCGCTGGGTCGCCCGTCGGCCGTATCCGCCATCGGGTGGATATGGCAGTGTATAGGGCCCATTACAGTGGGTGATGTCAATTGTCAGCTCCACCTAAGGAAAAGAATAGAACTGTCCCTGTTGGTGCTGCTCTTTGGGGACAATTCTGCTCATCTCCAGTCTCCACCGCCAGCAGCTCCCCCAGCAGCAGTATGGCTATTGGGAGAGCTGCTGCTGGTTTGAGGGGGTGACATTTAGCGATTTAGCAATTTAGGGGCGCCAAAATTAGATTATATCTTGCCCCCCCAACCTAAAAACGTTCTGACGCCCCTGCTGACCAGCACCTCTTCCAAACTGTGGAGGCAACATATGAGGCTACATCAAAAATATCCAGCTCAATGTGATTGAACTCAAATGTGTCTCTTTTTGGTTGAAATGACATCATGCCTATACAATTGTCTCATTCCACATGACACACTTTCACCAGTAGCCAATCAGAAAACACCAGCATGGGAAAACATGCATATTTTGCTGGCACCTGAACCTGATTCCAACTGCTGCGATGAAAGGTTTATACTGAATGTAGCTCCAGATTGGATGTACTTGTCTCCTGTCCAATAAGGTGATTCATTTGCTACTCAGCTGAAGAATTAAAGAACTGTGTGACGTTTGTGTGGAGGTGATATAATTTCCCAATCTTGCATGGGGTTTCATACGTGTTCTCTGGTTTCCTCCCAGACTCCAAAATATACTGGTATGTTAATTGGCTCCAGACAAAAAAATAACCCTAGAGTGTGTGTTCATGTGGTAGGGATTACAGATTGCAAACTCCACTGGGACAGGGACTGATGTGAATGATGATATATTCTCAATAAAAGTGCTGCAGAATATGTGTGCACTATTTAAATATCTGGTAGCAAATAAATAAATGAACATGGGGGGTCATTCCGACCTGATCGTACGCTAGCTATTTTTTGCAGCGCTGTGATCAGATAGTCGCCGCCTATGGAGGAGTGTATTTTTGCTTTGCAAGTGTGCGAACGCTTGTGCAGCCAAGCTGTACAAAAAAGTTTTGTGCACTTTCTGAGTAGCCCAGAACTTACTCAGCTGCTGCAATCACTTCAGCCTGTCCGGTCCCGGAATTGACGTCAGACACCCACCCTGCAAACGCATGGACACGCCTGCGTTTTTCCAACAACTCCCTGAAAATGGTCAGTTGATACCCATAAACGCCTTCTTCCTGTCAATCTTCTTGCGATCGGCTGTGCGAATGGATTCTTTGTTAAATCCATCGCCCAGCAACGATCCGCTTTGTACCCGTACGATGCGCCTGCAGTGCATACGCATGCGCAGTTTTGCTGAGTTTTGACCTGATCGCAGCACTGCAAAAAATAGCTAGCGAGCGATCAACTCGGAATGACCCCGATAGAGCACTGGGCATCTCTATGGCTGCTGAAAGACTGTAAGGGCACATGGGGAGGAGCAAGACCAGCAATATTCCAGAGAGAGAGAGAGAGAGAGAGAGAGAGAGCTTTTTATAAGTTGATAAATACAGGTAAAATTAATTGTTTACCTCTTGTTGAATTGGGAGTAGCGGTGATAACCCTCTTCTTCAGAGAAAGAAACTATAACTGCTTGATACTGTAAATAGGGGATCCGGTTAGAATCCCGTCAGCTGCGGTCCTGACTGTTAAAAGACCAGCGATGGAATCCCAACATTGATCAGAATGCCAGCGACGGCATCCCGAATAGGACCACAATGCCGGTGCCGGCATCCTGACAGCCGGGATCCCGATCGAGTGACTGCTGGGATGTCGGAGAGGAAAGCCGTTGGGGAGTGGCGGTTTAGGGGATGTTAAGGTAAGGTTTTGGCTGTGGGAAGGGGGTTACAATTAGGCTTTGGGGAGGGGGGGGGGGATGTTAGGGTTAGGCACCACCTAAGAGGGTTAAATTTAGGCCCCGGGGAGGGGGGGATAGGATTAGGCACCACAGGGAGGGTTAGGTTTAGGCTCCGGGGAGGGGGAGTTAGGGTTAGGCACCACTGGGGAGGGTTAAAGTAAGGCTGCGGGGGTGATAGTTAGGGTTAGGCTGCAGAAAGGGAGGGTTTGGGTTAGCTGGTATGGGGATGAGGGGTAGCTTGCTTCCCAACCCCTGTCAGGATTCCAAACAGCAGGGTGCTGCCTCGGTATTCTGACCGCCGACATCATGCCCGCCGGCATTTCAGCCCCAACCCATTAATAGACCCCTTTCTGCCCTTGTTTATTTTTATTACCATTGCAGCTTCAACTTAAACAATGTAAGCATGGGAATTTCACAGCGTAATGACCTAGATGGTCATTCCGAGTTGTTCGCTCGCTAGCAGTTTTAAGCAGCCGTGCAAACGCTATGCCGCCTCCCACTGGGAGTGTATTTTAGCTTAGCAGAAGTGCGAATGAAAGGATCGCACAGCGGCGGCAAAGAATTTTTGTGCAGTTTTAGAGTAGCTCAGTACCTACTCAGCGCTTGCGATCACTTCAGACTGTTCAGTTCCTGTTTTGACGTCACGAACACGCCCTGCGTCCGCCCTGCCACGCCTGCGTTTTTCCAGGCACGCCTGCGTTATTTCGAACACTCCCTAAAAACGGTCAGTTTACACCCAGAAACATCCACTTCATGTCAATCACTCTGCGGCTGTGCGACTGAAAAGCTTCGCTAGACCCTGTGTGAAACTACATCTTTCGTTGTAATAGTACGACGCGCGTGCGCATTGCGCCGCATACGCATGCGCAGAAGTGCCGTTTTTTTGCCTCATCGCTGCATAGCGAACGAATGCAGCTAGCGATCAACTTGGTATGACCACCCTAGAGCGATAGCAAAAGTAACATAAAACATATATTGTAACTACCATCTTTACAGCAAGTGAAAAGCCATAATTTGAAAATGATTTAGAGTTTGTATAAGACAAGAAGGTAGAACCACCTACAGTACTTAATATATATAACCTGTTATTTTTGTAGTGCTGTTGCTAGGCTAAGATATATTAAGACAAGGCAAAGAAAATGCTGCATGGGAATGTAGGCAGCTTGCATGGAGATGAAATATGAATGCTTAACATCACTATGATGGATAGCTGCTGCATAAATACAATTGCTGCAAGGCTTGTGTATGAAAGATTGAAGCTAATTGTAGGCAGCTTGCATTTAGCAACTGTCAGGAGAGCACGCTGAGGCAATGAATTGTTAAAAAAAAAAATAATAATAATAATCCTGACTGCCCAGCTGGTTTCTTTCTCACAGGTCATAGTTTTCAGCTCAATAATATTTAGTATAATTACAAAAAGAGTACAAATATATGTTGCACCACAAGATTACATCCTTTGGCAATTCAAGTATATGTTGGATTACATGAGAGACGCACAGGTTTTAATTGTAAAATATTTTTTGCAATTTAAGACGTAATTTGTAAAGTAATGGGGATAAAACTGGTTAATAACAAGCATCTCTAAAAATATGAATATTTCAAACCAAAAACAAGAAGATGAATGTATTATTTAAGGTTTCCATGACGTTACTGTAACTCTGTTAATAAATGCAGTGTGCTGGAACTTTTCACATATCTCTTAGATAGCAAGTGTTACTTAGAAAGTGCAAAATTTCGGGCTGTCACTACACACAGATGCCTTGAATAAGGCAGTGCAGGCCAAGAGCTATAACATTTTTATCTGTTCCCTAGCCCAGTTGCAGGGTGCATGCAATTTTCCCGACTTTGGGAGAACGACATTAAGGAAGAGGTAATGGTGGGGAATACAACTTATAGCAGCTCCTTCTTGCTGCAAAGCACTATGGAGTCAAAGGAGCATGTGCTGAATAGGGATGGGAATCATTTCATGTTTCATCGGAACCATCGGTTCATATGGTCAATGTTTAACCATACTTACCTACATTTCTAATCTCTCCGGGCAAGCAGGTGGGTGGAAATGAGGGCGGAGTTGAGCTAATTATGTCATTAGGCCCCACCCACTTCTCAGGAAACACACACAATTGGGTAAAATTGCATAGGAGTGGGGCTAAAATGATGCAATTAGTATATAATGGCGTTATTCGGCTCCACCCCCCTCAGCTAGGTCCACGTTTCACCGTATTTATCTCCCCATTCTGCCCGCTTCACTAGGAAGTGGGCAGAATGTGGGAGGGGTACCCACTCTTCTGGGGCTGCAGGGGACTACCCGAGAAAAATGGGTGTCTCTCGCAGAATCCGGGAGACTAGGTAAGTATGTATTTAACCCTGCAATGGTGAGGATTCAATGTTTACTTAAGATCGCTAGGTTTCTTCCCCAATGTTTCCTCAATGTATTTGAATGTTGGGCGGGATGTAATGCAGTCTGAATTTGCCGGGGGTGCGGGGTTCCAGCCGAACTCTGACTTTTTTTAAAGCGGCAGTCAGTTACAAAGCATGAAGTCAGAGTTTGGTCGGAATCCCGCATATCCGGCAAATTCGGACTGCATTACATCCCGCCCCTTTTTTTTTTTGTCGCATTCTGCTGCTGTGGCTAGTGGCTGATGATGTCTAGAGTGAAAGACCATCATAGGACAATGGGCAGGCTGCTTGGCAGCTATTGTGAATTCAGCAATGAGTGACAATGTCAGTTATTCACTGCATGTGCTGGATAGATAGATAGATAGTGTAAATACCAAATTGCTTTCTAACAAATATTTAAAATGCCCGCTCTAATATATACTGTAGACGCCAGGCGCATCTTATTACCATATACGATAAAAGTGCGCTGTACGTCGCAAAACACTGCATCCCATAAGAGAAAAGAATACACCCACACATTATCTGAGTTCCAAAGCTCATTGATGTATATATTTGTTATTAAAAGGATATGTATTCAATATATCACAATGTACAGTATATATATATAGTTACATGATTACAATTTATACAGTAAGCAGTTAATACAAACTAAATCAAATACATACAGTTACAGGCCAGCAAATACATCACCATCATATTTTTCATATAAAGTCTTCCCTCCATATCACTCTCTCTCTCTCTCTCTGTAAAATCATGTAGGCACTGGTCTGGCAGCACCTCCATCATTGTCTGGGACAAAACATCAACTAACTCTCCTAGAAACTGCCTATATCACCCAGTGGGAGTTTTCAGGGAGTTTTATTCCTATCATTTTCTGAACATTGTTTCCATTTCTGGAACGTATGCTAGGTCTGTTTAATCATTGAACAAGGGTTATAAGTAGTGTCCTTCCTAAATAACAAAAACCTTCGGAGCCACTCATAAACCTTTCTTCAACATATATTAATGAGCTCTTTATCTGCAATGTGTGAATAGCCATTGTCTGATTGTTCCTGATTACCTCTCAATATCCTGAAATTGGTGAGATTTAAACATACCAAGGATTTATCTATGGTACTTGTGGATCTTAAGGCTAGAGGGTCTAGTTATATTATACTATTTGTCCACCGGTCCCCTCCCCCTTCCGTGTAATTCAAGTACCTCAGCTAACTCTATAAAAAAATATGGCACTAATCCTGCATCTTTTCGTTTAGAGGCACCTGTGAGCACATCCAACATTCCGTTTGGTTTAAGACCTTTACCCACTAGTGAGTGGTAATCACTCAAGGGATGTCTGTCTCCTTATTGCTAGACTGACATCTCTGGATGCTCTCATCTTCAAATATGGTGTCACAATAACTACAAAATACAGTATTCCTCAGACAATAGCCTATCAGGTTACCTCCAAACTCCGTAACTACTAGACCTTTGATTTTCTCTGGCTTTAACAAACTGATCGGCTAATCCTGGGATCCTATAAGGAAATCACTCCTTCCTCCAGAACCAGTTCCAGTCCCACACTCGACTCCTCATTAAAAAAAACTCGCAAAAATAGAATGTCCTGAAAAAAAATGTTTGTCAGCGGGAAAGAGAGAAAAGAGAAATAGAACAAAACAACTCTTGTCCATAGCAAATCAATTACAACGACTGGTCTTTCTGTGATCCTTTAGCATGCTCAGGTAGTGTTCAACAGTGCCACCTCTCAGTCTTCACGGAACAGACTCTCTGGTGATACTTTTACGATCTCACTCCATTTACAAGTTCCTTCCGGACTACCGACTTTCCTGCAATAGGAATCGTGGACCCAAGTCTCTCTCTCGGCTACTTTCACTGTGATAGTGCTGTCAACAAAACTTGGTACGGTCCTTCCCACCTGTCTAGTAGGCAACCTGAGCATAAGAACAATCACACAGTCTCTTGGTTCACAATCAAGACAGTTAGTATTTGGCATACCAGCAATCAACAGTTTCAAGTTCTTTTGTCAAGTTCTCAAATGCTGGCTCATCTCAATAAGGTACTGTACTGTCACCTCATTGGTGTATTTCTGATCATTGTGCGGATCAATCATGACATGAGGTTGTCTTCCAAAAAAAACAAAAAGACACAAATACCAAAACAAAAACAAAAACAAATTTCGAAGAGGGTGATTCGTTAAGTGAAGATCTGGGAGTGGTTCCGATGCTACATAATACTAGTGGCAGTATCTATGATCACAATAGTACAATTTCAAGCTTTGCTCCTACTTCAAGGGGTACCAATATCTACACACAAATTTCTGCTCAATTTTTTCTTTGCGGTAAACACAGCAGCATCCGTGGCGGCAGGAAATGCCTCTACCCAGTTTGAGAAAACATCACTGCACACCAATACATAACAATAATTCCTAAAGGGTGTTAACTGTACGAAGTCGTTGTGTGTTTGCAATGTAGAGTACCATGAGCATAACTCAAAAAAAGAAAAAGAAAAAAAAACCTCTCTAGAGGAGAGAAAGAAGAAGAAAATGAAAAAGAAAATGTCAGGTTTGCCATTCACCAACAGGCATATCAGTATCTACACAAAATTTCCCTTCACCAGTATTCTCATCCTTCCTCCACCCTTTGTGCATGACAAGGCACACTGCAGTAATACTGGTGTCATCCTGCTGTTGGGATATACTGGGTTTGGGCAGAAACTCTGAAGGACCTAGGCCTGTGGAGTTTGAACTGTAATTGGGTCCATGTATTGTACCACCCTGTTTGAACGCAAAAGATGAAGAGGAAACTGTGGAGAAACAGAATAGAGGTTGGTGACAGATGAGTTTGTAGAGGTGGAGAAGATTTTATAAAAATTTGATAACTGGATTGGGCACTACGGGGAAGTGATTCTCTACTTGGTCTACTCCCCTTAAAAAAAATTCTGTTTGTTGTATCGCTATTGGGACTATCCCAGCCATCAATCCAGTGTTCTGTCCATCCTAAGTTCATAGGGAACCCGGTATCTGTGAGATAATTTCCTCTACATGTGATGGACATGCATCTAGAACAGTGAAATGTAACATTAGTCTTTGTGGGTGTCTAACATACTTTGTACTTCCTAAGCCGAAGCACATTATATGTATATCATATCTAACAAAGCTCCTGTTAAGTTAATCGGGGCCATTTCTGCTAGGAAAAAGAAGCAAAAGTTTAGAGGCCCCATCTTAACCCCAGCAAGTTTTGTCAAAGGGTAATGTTGCATTTATTTTGTTCTTCCCATTAGCCGAATCTGTGTTTTCTATATGGCTTGTGATTCCTTACTATATGTCCCTTGGTCCCGTCTAAGTGTTTAATAATGTGGCTTGTGTTTTCTGTCTAGGGGGTCTATATTAACTATGTGTCCTACTACTCCTACAATCTCTGGCAAAATGCCCTTCCTTCCTACAAGTGTAACACATTATTGACCATTAGGGATCTAGGGTTTGGACTGATGGGTCTTTCCTGTATGTGCCTGTATACTTACCGTCCTCAACCTCTCCTCCTGTTGTTCTCTGCGCCTAGCAATATTCTTGGGATGTTCAATAGCACACTCTATAAGATTAGCTACTGTGACCCCTTTCCAATTTGGCAAAGAGGTCTGCACCCTGACCCTCAATGCCTTATTGAGCCCGTCCATTAGCAAAGTGACAGCCACCTCCCATTTGCCGAATTAGTGATCTTATCCAGACGGAGAGTTTTCTATTACAGTTCCACTGGTCTCAGCCACTTCCCCCGCAGGCTACTGCTCTGATTTTACCGGTTGGATACTTCTCTCAGTGCATGAGAAATGGGTGATAACAATCAGGTCGCCTTCTCCTCCTAAATAACACCTCAACATTCATTAGTACATATATAGGTTACAGTCATATTTTTCATATTTTTATTATTTTCTATAGTTTGTATGCTGGCCGTAACTGCTTCCACATCTACATATGGTGGTGTACTTGCATTCTCTTTTTCTTCCTACTTGTTTATTGTTGCTACAAGTTCAAACAGTTCTTATATTTCCATTCTTGTCTTATATGACTTTGGTTAGACATACCACCTGCAATACCTTAGGATCAAACTCACCAACCCCTCTTGCTGCCACAGGTTTAAACAATTCGTATGTCTGACCCTTTGTTTTCTGGATTTTATCAGACATATTTTAATACCTACATTCTGCAGTACCTCTGGTTCAAAGCTACCCATCTTTGGGAATGGGGCCCTATCTTCCGCAGTCATACGTACCCACTTATTGCAAAAAGCCTCCGTTTGTGAACCATATTTTTCACACATAATAAACCTTGCTGACCCTCTCGGCCGCAATTCTGACCTTTTCGGTCCCAACTCTTCTGCCTGAACCCTAGCTACCAAACGCCCACTGCTTTTGCAATTGGATCCCATCGCGGACTTTTTGCCAATAAACACAATCCCCAATGCACACCACAAATAGACAGTGAAAGACACCTAGCGCTTTCACTCGCTCCTTCTCCGCTGACGTACCACGACTCACTCCAATAGTGACCACCGCGTACCCAGTGAGGCCCTAACTAGCTTCTATTCACTGGAAGTTTTAGGAGTAACTTACCTTTTCCAGCGAATATCCGCCGTTGAAGATTTTCCTGAAAGAGACCAGTGAAAACATCCCTTTTTGACAAATCACGCTTGCGTATGCTCTACACAGCGATTTAACGCAAAAGCTCGTAAAAGGGGTATCAAGTTGCGCTATGTATCGCACCCACAAACACGCGGTCCAATCGCACAGCGTATAGGTACTTGTTACCTATCCGCCCTACGACCTCTGGAATCGAATCACAAGCTGCGAAACCTCAGCCGGAGCGTAATACAAAACCTTTAAACTTCAATTCACAATTTCTATACTTCTGCACAATGCACAATTCTATATCACGCTCCTCTACAAATAACCTCACGATTTGCGTATTATCTCTACTTTTATTAACGTGAGTCAGCCGCCTCACGCCACCAAGTCTACACTCACTTGGTGTACCCACGGGACCCGAATTTCCGGAGTTCAAATCCTCTCACTCCACTTTCACTCATTCAAATACACATTATTTTTCTTTTCTGTACAGAAAATCTTTTACTCCCTTTAGGTCAGTAGCTTTATTCCAGAGGTGCTTACAGTTTTTAAACTAAATTTAGAGTAAACTGCTTTTGAAATCGGATAGTTATGTGCTATTGTATTAAATGTCTACTATCGCACCTTAATTGAACAAATATCGCGTGTTTTGTACTTAACGTCTGCACTCCTATGCAACCTTGCGTAATCATGCGACCAGCGTGTCTTTTACGCTGCGTGTGCGACCCTGTACTTTGTCCGTACTACGTGTACAACGTACGTCCGCAATTCAACAAACCACACAGTCTCTATAAATGTGAACAATACTAACTATAATCGCTCACTTAACACTACACCCAGTTTTTTTCCTGTATAAACCTTAACAACCAGTTCAGAACTGCATTTCATGTCTTTATAATTACTCCCTTAAATACATTTATTTCAAATTTTTCTGTATAGCAAACAAATGTATCCGATTTCACACAGATCTATAATGACTGCAATAATCTATAATTTAAATGATATGATTCAGATTGGATAGCTATCTTGCAGAACATACACTGATATAAATATACACATAATTATAATAATATTATATATATGTATCATTCACTGGCCTCCTATGAGACACGTTACCTCTTCACTGCCTCTAATTTGCATATCAAAGATATTTGCTGTTCACTACTAAAAAAAGTAGTTACACAGGTTAACTTGCATTTCAATGGCTATACTCCCTAGTAAGCAGACTCTACAAGTCTTGGAAGGAAAGAGAAAAAAAAACCCAAAACACTTTTTTTTTCTTTTTCACAGACAAGAAGGAGAGAAAAAAACCCACTTATCTCACCATTTACTCTCACCAGGCTCAATTGAAACTATTTGTAATTGACTATGGCATGGGTTAAATAAATTCATTGGTAACTCATAAATGGTGCTGGATGTGACAAAGGTAACTGATTGTTCTGAGCAGACTGAAAATCAGCTATTTAGAAAGTGACCTTCCTAAAATGGTCACTGCTCCTCCCCCTTCCACATCCATGAGGTTTACACAAGATGGTGGACAGGCCATGTGGTTAGTCCAAAATGGAGGACAGACCATGCGTCTCCTTTGTCACAAAGAAATCGCAAATTGTACAAACACCAGAAGTTACTTTAGGCCTGAGTTTTAAAAAAAAAACTATATCAAGGATATGCAGCAACTTTTAAATGTACTTTTAAATCTACTTAACAGATAAACAATCCAATCGAAATCAAACACAATATGACTTATTTGAACTTTGTTTTGCAACAATAAAAATACGCTTTAGCATCTTAAATATTATGAGAAACACATTGTCGCTTGAATTTCATATCAGCGGCTTACTGATAACACAACAGAATACACGGATATGATTTGTCAGCGTCACGATGCGTCCACCATAAGCTGATCGATCACAGCGTCGCATTTGTAATGTACAGTCATTAAGACCATGATATCGCGGATGCAGCCCCCATCTGTAAATACCAAATTGCTTTCTAACAAATATTTAAAATGCCCGCTCTAATATATACTGTAGACACCAGGCGCATCTTATTACCATATACGATAAAAGGGTGCTGTACGTCACAAAGCACTGCATCCCATAAGAGAACCAATACACCCACACATTATCTGAGTTCCAAAGCTCATTGATGTATATATTTGTCATTAAAAGGATATGTATTCAATATATCACAATGTACAGTATATATATATAGTTACATGGTTACAATTTATACAGTAAGCAGTTAATACAAACTAAATAAAAAACATACAGTTACAGGCCAGCAAATACATAACCATCATATTTTTCATATAAAGTCTTTCCTCCATATCACTCTCTCTCTCTCTCTCTCTCTCTGTAAAATCATGTAGGCACTGGTCTGGCAGCACCTCCATCATTGTCTGGGACAAAACAGCAACTAACTCTCTAAGTCCTAGAAACTGCCTATACCACTCAGTGGGAGTTTTCAGTCTGTTGATTTCGGTCTCCTTCTATTGGTCCAGAGGCCAGACCTCTCAAGTACTCATCGGCTCATTGGTCAGAGTGAGGGCTTTTCTCCTGTGTTGCTGGCACATGTGTCTGCCCCCAGGGCCATGCTGTGGAACTAGTTTCAAGTCTTCAAAAGATCTTTTGTTCACTTTAGAATTTTGGCTCATATTCCTTCATTTAATCATATCTACTTGTTGCAATGAGCTACAACTTAATAACAAGTATCAAATTGATATACACATTAATCTGGTTGCTTTAATACCAAATATGACATGCCTATCTTGCTCTGCTCCAATAATACACATACATGACGTTACTCCATTTTATAATTTTAAATCATTATGATGTCTGGCGCTTGATATTATTATAATTATGTGATGTATGAAATATGTGTCGAATCCATCTCTGTGGCATGTCCGTGTAAATGCGTATGTTACCATATATTCCTGTGCTCGCTGCGCGTATTTGCAAGCATAGCGACTCATAATGTGTGGAGTCTGTATGTTCTCTCTATGTAATATTTTTGACTTCGAAAATAGATAGATAGATAGATAGATAGCTGGACCTACTGTGTGCTGCAGCAGGGTGGGGGGTTACCAATGCTGCAGGGGTGCTTTTAGAAAAGATGTGTGCCGGACCATTTTTGTTGGGATTTGGCTCTGCTTCGTTGTCCGGTTGGATTTGCTAAACTGCTGTGACTGGATTTGGATTTTTTCCCAAAAATTGTCAAAAAAAGCTAATGTCACACTGGGCCTTTTTTTTGTTCTTGGAGTATTAGTAACCTCAAAAACATTAAGTTCCACTCTTTTCACTCAGTTTTGACCATCTCACAGCTCACAATATTATTTTCACCAATATTGGCAAAGGCTGCAGCGAGCTGGCTGTTCACTAAGTGACAGAACAGCTGCACAAACACACAGTAGGTTATAGCACATCTATGAAACAGATTCAGTATGAATTACCAGTGGGCGGGATGCCGGCTGTCCATATCCTGACAGCACCAGAATACCGGCAGCAGAGCGAACGCAAAGAGTCCCCTTGCGGGCTCATTGCGCTCACCATGTTGCATATTCGTGGACCTCCATGAGTGGGAATAGTCCTAGTTTGCCTGGATTCTGGCTGGCGGCATTGCCAGCTGGTAGGATACCGGCGTTGGGATCCCGACAGCCGGCAAATTGAATGGATCACCCATGAAACATTGCCACAATGTACTGGGGTACACATTTATTTTAAATGATATATTTTTCTTTTATAAATGGTGCAGAGCAGCACTCCTAGATTGGCAGAGGACTCCTAGATTGACACAGCACCCCTATATGTACAACAAAGCATTGACCATCCACAGTGTCACAATATGTGTATGATTATACACTGCGGTCTGACCGACAGTGTCACAGAAATATAATAGTACACTGGGGTTTAGCACCAAATTTATTTTCTATTTTTAAATGATATAGTCCACTTTTATAACTGGTCAAGAGCACACCTAGATTGGCAGAGGACCCTTCGATTGACACAGCACCCCCTTACGTGCAACAAAGTATGGACCAACTACAGTGTCACAATACGTGTATGATTAATTATACCAGTATTAGGAATTATTTTATAGATTGCTATATTCCCTGTAATATTATAATAAATACTTATATATATTTTTATTATTACCAGACACTGTGTGTATTTTATACATATATTTTATATATATATATTTTATATAATAGACAAAGCTCTCTTATAGTGATTATAAATATATAGGCATATTTAGTTAGGAGGTAAAGCGCATGGGATACATTTATACTTAAGCCTTTTATCTAAGAGGTGTTGTGGATCCACCTCATCGCTTCTCACAGCAGCAGCTGTCTCTGTGATTTGGTGATAAAGCGCAGCCCTCAAATCAAACCCATTTCTCACAACAGTTCAGGTGCCCGGGCTAAGGCGACCTGGGTTTAGGGCTGGACCAAGAGGAAGCTCAGGGAGGTGTTGGGACACAGCAGGTTGTCTCTTTAATGTTGTGTCAAAGATTATCTGGTAGTTGGAAATTATATTATTGTATTGCTGTTGATACACAGAAATACCCTGAAATTTCATACATGCAGGTCCGGTCCAGGTATTGGAGCATGCGCTCCCAGTAATCAGGCACACCTGAGCCACACTTTTATAAAGCTCATTAGGGCAAGGGCTCAGGGCTCCTGATGCCAACAAGTGGCCAGGCGATAGAGGGAGGGCCAGTGGGTTAGAGACAGGGAGCCTGAGATTGTGTACATGCTGTTTATGAATTGGTGCCTAATTAAAGTACCCATTGAACTTGCTGTGAAAAAGTCTGTTTACTATGCTGTGGAAGTAAATGGTCTGCGTTCCTTTCATACAACAGTGTCAGCGTCTTGTCTGGTGGAAGGTCGCATGTTACAGTATATATATATATATATATAAATAGATAGAGAGAGAGAGAGAGAGAGAGTCCAATAGACCGGCACCCTCCTCCATCAGGAATATTGCCACAGTGCCGTAGTCAAACAATACAGCAAATCCAATGTAGGCACTCAGTCTTATTTAAAAGAAACACCTTTCTGGAGTCAGCTATTTGCAGCAACGTTTCGGGATTTAATTCCCTTCTTCAGGCTTCATACATACAACATACATGTAATAAACCTAGCTTATATACACAAGCAGTGCACATAATGCTGGGCGGCTCTAGTTTCCGTTGGCCAGCCGGGAGGCACTTCCAGAACACAGTTCCGTGTCCCTCCTCCCGCCATAGCCTCCGGTCACCATGCCAACCAGATAATTTACATATAAGTACCAAAAAACCTCCACACCAACATATAAAATATAAAAAAATATAGATGTAGTAAACGTCTATAAAGCAGAGCACATTTTAACATAATAGTAGCAACATGGATCTGAAAAAAGAAGCAGCATGTTCACAGAGAAACACAGCTAAGCATTCTGATACATTGTAACTTGGAACAAATGTCATAGAATGTAGCAAATTATTAAAAATACAGCCATTACAAACTCAGTCATCTACAGGCGTCCTAAAGAGAGGCTATGACCGGGACCCTCACTCACTATTCTTGAAAGAAATAATCAAAGACTAACGCTTTATGCATTCCCAGGGAATAGATGTAAACAATGTCACCTGTTGGATTACAAAGTTATCTATTGAAACACATTGTGTTATATTTGTGTCTCTTCAGGGCCGTAACTGGGGGGGCTAAGGGGGCATGTGCCCCGAGTGCAGGATTTGAGGGGGCGCCAAGGAGTTAGAGGAACAGTTTTTTTTTTACTGGCAGTGCTGTGCTGCTCCAGTGAGACAGCAGACAGCTCCCGGGCCAGCAGCTGGCTCCGATGCTGTGCGGGTGAGCTCCAGTACCTGGGATCTCTCCTATGCCGGCTACTGTCTTAAACTCTCTTCTTTGCCATGCAGTCTCTTCTTTGGGATGTAGTGTAGTGATGTAGTAGCGTACCATATAGGTTATGTAGTGTAGTAATGGATTGCAGTATATAGGGGCATGTAGTGCACTGATGTGGTGTAGCATATAAGGGGATGTAGTGTAGTGATGTAGTGTAGCATATAGGGTATGTAGTGCAGTGCATATGGGCATGTAGTGTAGTGATGTAGTTCAGCGTGTAGAGGATGTAGTGTAGTGATGTAGTGCAGTGGATAAGGGAATGTAGTGCAGTGACAAAGTGTTATGATATAGTGCAATGTATAGGGACACACAGTGGAGCATGTAGTTGAACACACTGGCAGGGCATGTGACGTATACTGTAGGGCATATGAGGCACATAGGGGAATATTGTCTAATAGTATCCCCATTTTTCAAATTTCCTGGTAATTTGATATTTTAGTCTGACAGAGTTTGTTATACTCTTGTTTTTTTTTTTTGTTTTTTTTTGGGGGGGACAAACTATTGTCTTGCCCCGGGTGACGAAAATCCTAGTTTCGGCCTCAAACAACTGTAGCTGGTGCCCTCACATGCAACGTTGTATAATTACCCAAAGGTGCGGCACTCGGCATAATAACCACATGAGACAAAGTCCAGCAACGTTTCAGTGTATCATCAGGCTGTCTCATGTGGTTATTATGCCGAGTGCCGCACCTTTGGGTAATTATATATATATATATATATATATACATATATATATATCAGTGACATGTGGTGAGTTCAGCGGCTAGGGAGGCACTGGCTGATAAATACTCCCCCCCTAAAAAAAAATGTAGGGTCCCCCTTATTTAACTACAACCAGCACCAGGATGAACCAGCTGGGGGAAACAATGCTGTAGCAGGAGGGATACTCAATGTGGAGGCCCCCTGCCATCACATTAACCACCCCCAAACCAATCACCCAGGGCAGGAAATCCTCAGAAAGTGGGGACCCAAAAAATAAAAATTGGGTCCCCCCTCCCAAGCAACAACCAGCACTGGGCTAAAAGTCCAGTGCTATGCCCCGCACCCCTGGTGGTGGCGGGTGCAGGGTTCATGGTGATATTGTTCTGCAAGCCTGCATGCATGGACATTAAGGGCCTGCTGGCACCTCTAGTCCTCCTGTAAAGAAAATATTAAAATAAATACAAGACACATTAAAAAAAAAAAAGGTTTATTGTACAGGGTCTTCACCTGGGGCGGTGGCCTTTCAGCTCTTTTCCATGGCCACCACCTTCCCAGATCTTCCACAGCGTCTTCCTCCGGCATTTTCACCATGGGGGGGGCGGCAGTTCTTAAGCTCTTTTGCATGGCCGCCGTCCATCCAGGACTTCCACAGCGTCTTCTGTCTTCAGGAGGTCTTCATTGCTCCTCCTCCGCCGTCGGACTGACAGCCGCTGCCTAGCGCTGACGTATAAGTCAGCCAGAGGGGTGGTGAGATGATGCAGTGAGCCATGATTGGCTCGTGGCAGCCATCTTGAATTTAAAAAATGATGCTGAGGTGCCATTTTTGAAATTGCCACCAATGCCAAACTCAAAATGCTGAATGGCAGGCAGGGATCTGGATCCCCTCAGATCCAGACCTGCCACTAATGCCCGCACCTGCACGCATCTCCTCTGCCGCTAACGCTCTCACCACCGCCGCTAGCACCCACACCACCACCGCTATCCAGTGACGGATCCGCTGGAAAATCACATCATCCTCATTGACTTTCATATTGGTGAAAGCACGTCCCTGTGTCACAGAGGCACTTCTATTGGTGGCGCTTCTTAATGTATTTTTCAATGGGCTTTTACAGCTCGCGGCATGGCCCCACCACCCGCTTTGGCCTCTTTCCCATTGACAACGAGAGGCACCACTATTGGTGAATCCCAAAGCCAATATAAATGTTAAAATGCTGAAAATAATATGAAGCAGATACTAATGACACAGAATATGTGTCATAAGTATCTTCTCTGTATTATTTTAATCATTAATGGCAGTGCCCCCCCTGCCTCCCCTGACTGCACGTCCATGATATATATATATATATATATATATATATATATTGAAAGAAGAGATTTCCCCAGGGAGCTTATGTCGTACTTTGGTATGTACAAGTTTTGTATAATAAAATAATCTTAAAAAAGGGAGATTGTTTTTTTTTTTTTTAAACAATACATATAACTGTTTACAATTTGCCCAGAATAACAATAAACAATGTTTGTACAGTCAACAGTTGTGTTGGTAATTCAAACAACATCAAATTGATCTTCTTTGAAGAGATGTCAGAGAACAATGTGCTAACCCAACGCGTTTCATCCTACATACTTCATCAGGGGTTTATTAATCAAAGAATCACAGTATGTACATACATCTTATTGTGTCTTCAAAAAGGCAATTTAACAATGCTTAAAATAGTATCGGACCAAATTTCACCATATGGGGTATCAATTTAAATTGAATTGGAAGTAACCCATTTCACTGATTATCCATTGGGCAAAAACCTTTTTTGAAATTGTGCCTCTCAACAGAAAGTAACACTCCTAGCTGCTGCATGCAGCAGCTAGGAGTGTTACTTTCTGTTGAGAGGCACAATTGCAGTGGTTTGCCTTGTTCAAATTGATACCTGGACGATATCCAGTGATTAGCTGCTCCAATTGGTTTTATTTAATTGAATCTGCACTGTTGCGGTGATCTGCCCTGTCCAAATAAACACTTGGATGATACTCAGTGAGCAGTCACTTTATGGGCTTGATGCAATCTAATTGGTACTATTACAGTGGTCTACTTTGTCTAAATTGACATCTGGAAGATATCCAGTGACTTACCATCTTATGGGCTTAATTGAATTAAATTGATTCAGAATTACTCTAAATTTCAAAAAAGGTTTTTGCCCAGTGGATAATCAGTGAAAAGGGTTACTTCCAATTCAATTTAAATTGATACCCCATATGGTGAAATTTGGTCCGATACTATTTTAAGCATTGTTAAATTGCCTTTTTGAAGACACGATAAAATGTATGTCCATATTGTAATCCTTTGAGTAATACACCCCTGATGAAGTCTGTAGGACGAAACGCGTTGGGTTAGCACATTGTTCTCTGACATCTCTTCAAAGAAGATCAATTTGATGTTGTTTGAATTACCAACACAACTATCGTCTGTACAAACATTGTTTATTGTTATTCTGGGCAAATTGTAAACAGTTTTATGTATTGTTTAAAAAAAAAAAAAACAATCTCTCTTTTTTAAGATTATTTTATTATACAAAACTTGTACATACCAAAGTACGACATCAGCTCCCTGGGGAAATCTCTTCTTTCACTATCTGTTGTTTATACCCCATCTAACAGGGGGTATCTTCCCTAAGTTGAAGCTTTCACATCTTTAGCGCGATAAAGGTCTTATATCTTTTCAAATATATGTATATATATATATATATATATATATATATATATACGGCAGTTGGAAATCAGCACTCACCCTTATTGGACAGGTAATTGCTCCGGTGCCATCTGGAAAGTATTCATAGGCAGTGCATTAGATAAGCAGCGGCACTCGGAGATGTAGTAGAAAAAAAATATGTTCTGTTTATTTCATCACTTCATTCCATCCAGCATTTCGGGACCGTGCGGCCCCTTTGTCAAGGTGATACAGTGTTAAAACAAAGTGTAAGTGACAAACCTTTTATGTAGAATGAGACCCGCTAGCAGGAAGAGGCAGAGGAGACCGGGACAGTAAAACTACTTCCGGTCCGGCTCGTCAGTGCAACGTCATCACGTAGGAGTGTCAGGTTGCCATGGAGCCCGAGACCCTTCGGCTGTCAGAGGACGGATGGGCACCGCCCACATGGCATGTCCGACCGTCATGGCAACCAAGGAGACCCGTCATCAGGGGCCGCACATCCTAGGTTATTGTTAGGTTCCTGGTGCTCAGAACAAGGGAGATGTTGCGTAGTGAGTCCTGAGCACCAGAACGTGACGCTGAAATAAGGTGTGGTGTGGAAATAGCCACCCTACCTCCGTTGTTTTACCCGTGTGGTCAGTTCACGCCTGAGTGACTATGGTTTCTTGGGCCCACGGCAGCCGCGTTTGAAGGGCGGATTATGTCTGCCCAACTCCGATGCCCCCAGGTCTTAGCGTGAGACAAGGCGTGAACCGGGACAGGATAATAACAAGGGGACCTCTGACTAAAACAACAGAAAGCTAGGGGCTACTAAGTACCCTAAAACTAAATATATGTGCGGCACGCCGCCAAAGGAAAAGAACAACCAAGGAAATGCTGTCCACTCGCCGACACAATACTGTTGTGTACCGGCGGTGACAGCATAAGCAGAACCCTCTGCAAAACACCAGTAACAAATTATAACCAAAGAATACTGCGGCCTGGGCCGACGGACGCGGCAAAGCCGCTACTCACGGAACCGGTACAAACATTGGCAAACGGAGAGGAACCCCCAATGTAGCCGACACAGACTCTCAGAACCGGAGGACAGGCAGAATCCCAAACGACAGACCGGTGGACACCAAGAAGTCAGAAACTCGACTAGGCACAGACAAAGCCACAGGACTTCTGGACAGGAACACTTCACGGCAGGACACAGGAACCGACACAGGAATCGACACAGGAACCAACACTGGAAGCAGCTAGACAGACACTGCTAGACAGGAGCTCAGGAACTGGCAGGGACTACAGTAGCTCAGAACGCAAGAACTCTGGAAGTCTAGAAACCTGGAAATATCACCAGCGTCTGTGAATTGCACTGAGCCAGCATATAACAGAGTCTTAATTAATTATGTCGTGCAGCTGCCCTGCTGCACAACTGAGAGGTGCAATCAACAGACAGGTGAGGCTGAACACATGGGAACAAGCTGCAATTACACAGACTCACCACTGGCAGCAAACAAGAATATTCTTAAACCAGAGCAACGGAAAAACCTGGCCTGCAAGACAATTATAAACATAACATAGGAATGAACCACTACCTGTAGTTCATAACAGTACCCTTTCCTTAAGGGTGAACTCCGAACACCCCATGACACCCACGGGGAACATGAACAGAAGTATAACATAAAATACATAACCAAAAATGCAAAACAGGAATGAGCCACAGCCGTGGCTCATAACATTAACCCCCCCTTGAGGAGGGGTCAAAGGACCCCAAAATTCAGACTTTCCAAAACAAGGGATACAAAAAAAAAAACTGACACACTGGTCTAACAGAAACAGGCTGTGACAACAGCTTGTAATGGTGCCCCCTCCCCCCCCCCCCCTTGACGGTGGCCACTGGACACAAGACAAGGAAAGAAAAAATATATATATATTTTTTTAACAAGGCAAGAGTCAATAATCATTTCTTTTTCTTCTTCTTCTTCTTCTTCTTTTTACAAAGTTCTTGAGGTCTGACCAAGGTAATTCCCCAAACATTGTCTGAACTGATGGTACCTCCCAGCAAGGCTGGGTTCAAATCAGAGATTGGTTTCTTAACCTTGGGAACTGAACTTTCAGGCAAAGTACTACTATTAGAAGAAGAGAGAAAAGCACATCCTGCAGTCAAAACAACGGGCTGAGACTCTTGTGCCGAATTTACAGAATACGGTGAACTCTCAGCAGATAAGACGGGTGACCTAGAGGAACCTGAACCAATTTCTTTGGAGCCATATCTCTTAATAACTGCATCACTGAATGCCGGGGGATCCTGAAGAATGGGATCTTCAGCTTTCATTAGACTGGTTGCCCACTCAAAAGGCTCTCCTCTAAAGGAATATATCAGATAGAGCACAAGGTTCTCTGAAGTGATGCCCAGAAATGGTCTAAACAACAAAATAGTGTAATAGTGTTTGTAAAGCGCCAGAAATTGGACTAAGTCCCCATCAAAGATTATAGATGTTGAGATATCAACAGAGTCAGGATCTGCTTCCTTCCCATCTGACTGACTAGAGTGCTTTGCTAGGACCTGGTCACTATTGACCTTACTCGAGGCTAAGACTTTCTGAACCCCACCTGGGGCAGTGACTTTCTGAACCCCACCTGGGGCAGTGACCCTCGGAACCCCACCTGGGGCAGTGGCCCTCGGAACCCCACCTGGGGTAGTGACTTTCTGAACCCCACCCGGGGCAGTGACTTTCTGAACCCCACCCGGGGCAGTGACTTTCTGAACCCCACCCGGGGCAGTGGCCTCCGGGAACCCCACTGGGGCAGTGGCCTCCGGGAACCCCGCTGGGGCAGTGGCCTCCGGGAACCCCGCTGGGGCAGTGGCCTCCGCGAACCCCGCTGGGGCAGTGGCCTCCGGGAACCCCGCTGGGGCCAGAACCTCGGATTATTTTACTGGGACCGGGCCGTCGGCCTCCCTCACTGGGACCGGGCCGTCGGCCTCCCTCACTGGGACCGAGCCGTCGGCCTCCCTCACTGGGACCGAGTCGTCGGCCTCCCTCTCTGAGTTGATAATTATCTAAACTTCTCCCAGGACTATGACTTCCGGTACTTTTGCTGAAGCTATAACCTTCAGAACCTCCACTAACGCTATGCCTCTTGAGTCCTTTCCTGGGGAAGCGACTTCTAGACCCTTCTTTGGGGCTTTGTCTCTCGAGACCCCACTTGGGGATATTACTTCAAAGATCCCTTCTGGGGTTTTGCTTCTCGAGTTCCCTTCTAGAACTATGGTTTTAGACACCTACTCTGGAGTTGCGCTTTTCAAGTCTCTACCTGGGGTAACAGCTTCTGAGACCCCTTCTGGTATTGACACCTGAGCTATAATATTCGATGTCCCTCTATAACCTAGAGCATCGGGTACCGCTCCAGGACTCTGGGCATCGGGTACCGCTCCAGGACTCTGGGCATCGGGTACCGCTCCAGGACTCTGGGCACCGGGCACCGCTCCAGGACCCTGGGCACCGGGCACCGCTCCAGGACCCTGAGCATCGGGAACCACTCCAGGACCCTGGGCATCGGGCACCACTCCAGGACCCTGGGCATCGGGCACCACTCCAGGACCCTGGGCATCGGGCACCACTCCAGGACCCTGGGCTTCGGGCACCACTCCAGGACCCTGGGCATCATGCACCACTCCAGGACCCTGGGCATCGGGCACCACTCCAGGACCCTGGGCATCGGGCACCACTCCAGGACCCCGGGCATCGGGCACCGCTCCAGGGGCTTGCAACTCTGCTTCAACAGGTCTGCAGATAGTGGCCTAAACCCCCACAATATAAGCATAAATCTAAGTTTCTGCGACGCAGATGCTCCTCTTCTGAGAGCCTGGGCCGCAGAAAACTTTTAAACCTTTTCTCTTTAATTAAACCTGAGGATTCACTTGTCACCATACTTTGAGCAAGAGTCTCTTTATAGGATGAACTCTCAACAACTTCTGGCAAAATAAGCAAAATTTTGGTCAGAAGGTTTTGCAGTTGCTTTAAGGATTGCTGCAAAACTTCCAGCCGCTCAGGTTTCAAAGCACTGAAAGCAGAGTTCAGGGCTGAGAGAGATGCTTGCAGGGCTTGCATAGTAGGCATAGGAGGATTTCAAACTAGACAAGACAAGACACGATTCTAGACACGATTCTAAGACAAGATTCTAGACAAGATTCTTAGACAATATTCTTAGACAAGATTCTAGACATGATTCCAGACATGATTCTAAGACAAGATTCTAAGACAAGATTCTAGACAAGATTTCTTAGACAAGATTCTAGACAAGACAAGACTGGACTGGATTTTTAAACTAGACAAGACAAGACTGGGCTGGATTTTTAAACACCGGACTGGATTCTGCACACTGAATTCTAGACAGGACTGGATTCTAAACACCGGACTGGATTCTGCACACTGAATTCTAGACAGGACTGGATTCTAGACAAGACACTGGACTGGGCCAAAAAAGAAAAAGCTTTATTTCTTTTTTTGTTGTATGGCTGGTGATAATGTTAGGTTGCTGGTGCTCAGAACAAGGGAGATGTTGCGTAGTGAGTCCTGAGCACCAGAACGTGACGCTGAAATAAGGTGTGGTGTGGAAATAGCCCCTAGCACCCTACCTCCGTTGTTTTACCCGTGTGGTCAGTTCACGCCTGAGTGACTATGGTTTCTTGGGCCCACGGCAGCCGCGTTTGAAGGGCAGATTATGTCTGCCCAACTCCGATGCCCCCAGGTCTTAGCGTGAGACAAGGCGTGAACCGAGACAGGATAATAACAAGGGGACCTCTGACTAAAACAACAGAAAGCTAGGGGCTACTAACTACCCTAAAACTAAATATATGTGCGGCACGCCGCCAAATGAAAAGAACAACCAAGGAAATGCTGTCCACTTGCCGACACAATACTGTTGTGTACCGGCGGTGACAGCATAAGCAGAACCCTCTGCAAAACACCAGTAACAAATTATAACCAAAGAATACTGCGGCCTGGGCCGACGGACGCGGCAAAGCCGCTACTCACGGAACCGGTACAAACACTGGCAAACGGACAGGAACCCCCAATGTAGCCGACACAGACTCTCAGAACCGGAGGACAGGCAGAATCCCAAACGACAGACCGGTGGACACCAAGAAGTCAGAAACTCGACTAGGCACAGACAAAGCCACAGGACTTCTGGACAGGAACACTTCACGGCAGGACACAGGAACCGACACAGGAATCGACACAGGAACCAACACTGGAAGCAGCTAGACAGACACTGCTAGACAGGAGCTCAGGAACTGGCAGGGACTAGCTCAGAACGCAAGAACTCTGGAAGTCTAGAAACCTGGAAATATCACCAGCGTCTGTGAATTGCACTGAGCTAGCATATAACAGAGAGTCTTAATTAATTATGTCGTGCAGCTGCCCTGCTGCACAACTGAGAGGTGCAATCAACAGACAGGTGAGGCTGAACACATGGGAACAAGCTGCAATTACACAGACTCACCACTGGCAGCAAACAAGAATATTCTTAAACCAGAGCAACGGTAAAACCTGGCCTGCAAGACAATTATAAACATAAAATAGGAATGAACCACTACCTGTGGTTCATAACAGTACCCTTTCCTTAAGGGTGAACTCCGAACACCCCATGACACCCACGGGGAACATGAACAGAAGTATAACATAAAATACATAACCAAAAATGCAAAACAGGAGTGAGCCACAGCCGTGGCTCATAACAGTTATGAATGTGAACGATATCTAGTGCAAAAAAATAATAATCATCGGAGTGCAGCTAATAATATAATGATATGCTAATGTACTGATGGTTAATTAAGGCAGATGGACTCGATACCACTGGATAAAATTGAAAGTGGAGTTAACTTACCGTGCTATATATAAGACAACGGTAAAGGAATCGTATACATAAACTGTATCAAGACCTGTAAAACTATAATTTAAATGAGGAGATGCTGTCTAATAATACTACATACATAATCCCCAGTGTCAGCCGAAACAGCAGGATGTGCAACAGACCCTATAAGCATTGCTAATTAAGGACGTCATATACAGGCCCCAAATACAAATGCCAAATGCAATCTGACAGCGTACTTCAAACAATAAAATAACTGCAAAACTATACTGCAAAAATACTGCATATACTGTATATATATATATATATATATATATATATATATGGTAATAGGAGAGAAGAACAAGCGCCTTATGGTGCAGTAATTTCGTCAATAATATATTGCAGACACGACAAATGGAAAAATCCGTACCAGATAGCAACTTGTGTCAGGGCCTATTAATTCCTTATCCAGTGGCTGCTCTCCTCCTGCGGGGTATAACAGTCTCCTTATGCCTTGAATAGAAACATGGGCCAACTGCCTCAGTGCACAATTCTGTAGTCACCCACGCTCTGCAATAAGATTGCAGGGATCTGACCCTCTCCATTGTATCTTATCATTCAAGCCGCTAGGTTTCATGGTGTTTAACTAAAACATCCACGTGTTTCCATTTGGAGCAGTTTGCCGGCTCGGTCGCCTCCCCTGAGCGATTTTGGGATGTGGTCAATTATTTGAAACTGTAGGTCATTTATAGAGTGCCTTTTTTCTGCATAGTGCCTTGCCACCGGCTGGTCTGAAGGTTTGCCTATTAAGGCATACTTAACAGCAGATCTGTGCATGGTAAGGCGCTCCCTGGCATTGCGGATCATTTCACCCACGTATTGGAGATGGCATGGACACGTGATTAAGTAAATAATATGTAGTAGTACACATGAGCACGTGTCTTATTGTGAAGGCTTTGTTGGTGTTGCTTGATGAGAAAGAAGGGCTGATGATCATATGATTACAGGTCTTGCACCCTAGACATTTGTAGCAACCAGGTGCTTTAGATAAAAAATTGGATGCATTTGTAGCATCAAAACCAATGATGTCTGTGTGGACTAAGAAGTCCTTGATGTTCTTGCCTCTCGTGTAACAGGCCATCGGTCGTTTTCTTTTAAAGAGTGGTAGAAGTTTGTCTGTGGAAACGATATGCTTACAAATGGTATAATCTGATCGTTAGCCTTATCTTTCTGCTTCAAAAGGTCATTTCTGGAAGAGACTGAACTTCCTCTTTACACTTCAGCAAATGGTGTTGATCGGAACCTCTAGTTGTAAAGCGTGTCACCAAATCAGAAAGGGCATCCTCAATCTTCTTAGGTTCACTGGTGATTCTTGCAGCTTTTATCAATGGTTTCCTGGGTAGGCCTTTCTTTAAAGCAGCAGGATGATGGCTGTTGGCTCGCAACAGGGTGTTCTTGTTGGTGGGTTTGTGATATATTTACGTACTGATGTTGTTATCATTGATGACATTAACATCCAAGTAATTCAACTTGTAGTTGTTACTTTGTGCTGTGATTCTTATTGGAGAATCTCTGTTGTTAATGGTAAGCACAAGTAGTTTGAAGTTCTCCTGACCCCTCAACCATAATATAAAGATGTTGTCTATAACGCATGAGTAGTGGAGTATATGTTGACTGATTTCTAGATCCAAATAGAACATATCCTGTTCCCCCTGCAGCATGAACACATTCGCAAATGACAGGGAGACATTGCTCCCCATTGCACATCCACTTGTTTGGCAATAAACTTTCCATCAAACGGGAAGTAGTTTCTAGTGAATGTGAGCTCCAACAATTTAAGGAACAGATCCAGATCAAAAGAAGACATTTGTTCCCGTATCAGAAACTTCTTTATGGCTGATACGACCTGGGTATGAGGGATGCAGGTGTATAAACTGCAAATATCAATAGTGCAGATCAAAGTGTTGTTGGGTATCGTATCCAAGGTCTGCAAATGTGTGAGAAAAGAAGTGGTGTCCTTCATAAAGTTGGGTTGTTTCACAATAAGGGATTGAAGGATGCTGTCCAAGAACATGGAAATGGGTTTGTAAAGTGAAGTTGTAAAGCATGTCACCAAATCAGAAAGGGCATCCTCAAGCTTCTCGGGTTCACTGGTGATTCTTGCAGCTCTTATCAATTGTGACCTGAATAGGCCTTTCTTTAAAGCAGCGGATGATGGCTTTTGGCTCGCAACAGGGTGTTCTTGTCGGTGGGTTTGTGCTATATTTTCGTACTGATGTTGTTATAATTGATGATGACATTAATATCCAAGAAATTCAACTTGTAGTTGTTACTTTGTGCTGTGATTCTAATTGGAGAATCTCTGTTGTTAATGATAAGCACAAGTTGTTCGAATTTCTCCTGGCCCCCCGACCATAATATAAAGATGTTGTCTATAACGCATGAGTAGTGGAGTATATGTTGACTGATTTCCAGATCCAAAAATAACATATCTTGTTCCTCCTGCAGCATGAACACATTCGCAAATGACAGGGAGACATTGCTCCCCACTGCACATCCACTTGTTTGGCAATAAAACTTTCCATCAAACAGGAAGTAGTTTCTAGTGAGTGTGAGTTCCAACAATTTAAGAAACAGATCCAGATCAAACAAACACATTTGTTCCCATATCAGAAACTTCTTTATGGCTGATAAGCCCTAGTTATGAGGGATGCAGGTGTATAAACTGCAAATATCAATAGTGCTGTTGGGTATCGTATCCAAGATCTGCAAACATGTGAGAAAAGAAGTGGTGTCCTTAATAAAGTTGGGTTGTTTCACAATAAGGGGTTGAAGGATGCTGTCCAAGAACATGGAAATGGGTTGGTAAAGTGACAGGTGCGCTGAAATAATGGGTTTGCCTGGAAGCCTGGTCAGGCTCTTATGTACCTTAGGCACTGTAAACAAAATGGTACAACTGGGAACTCTTGCTTAAGTGCTTGACATAATTTGTCAGATATAATATTGGATTGGCAATCTTGATCCAAAATCTGGTCTATTTCGTATTTAAATTTAATAGTTGGATCCCGATCAAGTCAGATTCGTCCCCTCCCGTCAAGCTCTGGATAACACCAGACGTACCGTTAACCTGATCCACCATGCTAACTCTATCAAACTCCCTTCTCTTTTATTGGCCTTAGACGCGGAGAAAGCCTTTGATAGGGTCTCCTGGGCTTTCCTCGATCAAACTCTTCGTAGCTTTAGTTTTCACAGGGAATTTCTTCAAGCCATTCCGGCACTCTGCTACAACCCCTCCACATCTGTCCTAGCGGGCAGAATTCTTTCAGACTCCTTTGCCATCACCAATGGCATACGACAAGGATGTCCCCTGTCGCCCAATATATATGCTCTAATAATCAAACCTCTCGCTTGTCATATCCATCTTAACCTGGACATCACAGGCTTTTCTATCAAAGATTCACATTCCAAAATTTCCCTTTTGCGGATGACGTCCTCCTTACCCTCACTAACCCATTAATATCCCTACCCAACCTTTACAAAGAACTAGCTCTCTACAGGGACTTCTCTGGATACAAGCTGAATAATGACAAATCAGAGGCTCTTCCATTGCACATCCCTGTCAACATGCTGAATCTTCTTAAATCCAACTTCCCTTTTGCATGGCGTCATACCTCTATTAAATACTCGGGTGTACATATTACCAAATCTTACCATTCTCTTTATGACGCCAATTTTCCTCCATTACTTAAGGAGATATCCCAAAATATCTTAGGGTGGAAAAAACACTTAATTTCCTTGATAGGTAGGATTAATGCTATTCAAATTAATGTCCTCCCCAAAATTTTATCTCTTTCCCAGACTCTCCCTGTTCCAGTTCCTCTCCGGATTTTAACATCCCTCCAGGCCCAATAAGGCAAATTATCAGTTTGGGACTCACTAAATTCTAAACTTTTACTTCACACATTCCCCTCCCCCCTGACTCCCATTTGGGACAACCCCTACTTTGTCCTGGGCCGATCCTTTCATTTCACTTCCAATTGGTCCAGAGCAAGAGTCTCCTACTTTCACCATTTATTTCATAATAACATTCTGTACTCCTTTGCAGATCTTCAAACTAAACACTCTCTCCCGACTTCTTATTTTTATCAATACCTTCAAATTCGAAATTTTATAATGTCGTCTATCAGGAAGGCGCCCCTTCCTAATGTCCCGACTCCGATGGAACGTCTTTGTATATACCGTTCCATGGTCCTTGTATCAATCTATTTTGTCTCCAGCTTCACCTCCTCGCACAATACATGAACTCGCATGGGAAACTGACCTGGGGACTTCCCTTGAAGACGACCTCTGGGAATCTGTTCGACTGAATATTTCTAAATGTTCTATTAGCGTCTCCGTCAAGGAGAACTCCTACAAAATATATACACGTTGGTATTTGGTTGCTGAACGCTTACACCAAATATATCTGAATACGTCAAAACTCTGTTGGCGCCAATGTGGCCAAATAGGCTCGTACATTCATATTTGGTGGAGCTGCTCGGAGATCGCCTCTTCTTGGTCCATAGTCCGAATCCTCATTCGTTCACTTATTCCAGATTGTCGTCCCCTTCCTCCTGAGACGCTTCTCTTGTGTGCTCCAGCCTGTCAATTATCCAAATTTGAAAAAAAACTGGCTCAACATATCACTTGTGCAGCTAAACTCCAAATTGCTAAATCATGGAAACAACCTGCCCCTCCCACCCGTCATGAACTTGTGAACCGTGTTGTAGTGAAGATGGAGTACCTTTCCTCCCTGATGAATAACACAGTGGATAAATTCCGAAGCGTTTGGACGCCTTGGTATGCTAAATTTCAAGTAGCTCTTCCAGCTCTTTCCTAATTTACCTTATCCTTTTCCCCATCTTTCTTCTTTCCCGACTCGCTCTCCCCTAGTCTGTGTTTTGTCTCTCTTCTTTTTCTTTTGATTTCTCTCAGCTCTTTTCTCTCCTCATTTTTCTTTCTCGTCCCTAATTTCTCTTTTATGTGACAATCCCTTTCAAGGGTTCCACTGGTTGGCACTTTGGAATATACTTTTTTTAGTTTTATTTTTTCTCTCATTTTTGATTGATTTTCAAAAGATAGATCCATGCACTTGATTTTCTGGTCGATGTATTCCATCATGTAATTTTATGCTTTCATTTTTGTTCTAATGTATGTCGATTTCTTTCTACTCTTGCTGTGCTTAGATCGTACCCGTTATCTCTTTGTTATTGTTTCTGTTTTTTTTAATAAAATTTACGATTATAAAAAAAAATTAAAAAATTAATAGTTGGATCCAATGGAAGAGCTTTATAGACAAGAGGGTTGGAGAGCTGTCTCATAATTTCAGCCTTATAGTCAGTGAGATTCATGATGACAATACCGCTCCCCTTATCAGCGGGGCGGATGACAATGTCACGATACAATCCCAGCTGTTTGAGAGCTCTGAACTCAGACTTGGACATGTTATGTTGTCCATTAGTTGAAGCTGAGTTGTATTCGTTAACAGAATCGTCCACCAATCGTGTAAATGATTTGATGAACGAATTGCTGGACTGATGATTGAATGTAGATATGTGCCTGGAGTTGATGAAATCTTGATGAGGAGCAAAGGCAGGAACTAGCTCGTGATTTTGAAAGAATTCTTGTAAATGTAGCTTTCGAGAACATTTTAACATTTCGACTTGCCAAGTAAGTCCATCAAATTCATGAACAGCCCTCCAACCCTCTTGTCTATAAAACTCTTCCACCGGAACCAACTATTAAATTTAAATACGAAGTAGACCAGATTTTGGATCAAGATTGCCAATCCAATATTATATCCGACAAATTATGTCAAGCACTTAAGCAAAAGTTCCCAGTTGTACCCATTTTATTTACAGTGCCTAAGGTACATAAGAACCTGACCAGGCCTCCAGGCCGACTCACTATTTCAGCGCACCTGTCACTTTACCAACCCATTTCCATGTTCTTGGACAGCATCCTTCAATCCCTTATTGTGAAACAACCCAACTTTATGAAGGACACCACTTCTTTTCTCACACATTTGCAGACCTTGGATACGATACCCAACAACTCTTTGATCTGCACTATTGATATTTGCAGTTTATACACCTGCATCCCTCATACCCAGGGCGTATCAGCCATGAAGAAGTTTCTGATATGGGAACAAATGTCTTCTTTTGATCTGGATCTGTTCCTTAAATTGTTGGAGCTCACACTCACTAGAAACTACTTCCCGTTTAATGGAAAGTTTATTGTCAAACAAGTGGATGTGCAATGGGGAGCAATGTCTCCCTGTCATTTGCGAATGTGTTCATGCTGCAGAGGGAACAGGATATGTTCTTTTTGGATCTGGAAATCAGTCAACATATACTCCACTACTCATGCATTATAGACAACATCTTTATATTATGGTTGAGGGGTCAGGAGAACTTCAAACTACTTGTGCTTACCATTAACAACAGAGATTCTCCAATAAGAATCACAGCACAAAGTAACAACTACAAGTTGAATTACTTGGATATTAATGTCATCATCAATGATAACAACATCAGTACGAAAATATAGCACAAACCCACCGACAAGAACACCCTGTTGCGAGCCAACAGCCATCATCCTGCTGCTTTAAAGAAAGGCCTATTCAGGTCATAATTGATAAGAGCTGCAAGAATCACCAGTGAACCCGAGAAGCTTGAGGATGCCCTTTCTGATTTGGTGACATGCTTTACAACTAGAGGTTACGTTCAACACCATTTGCTGAAGTGTAAAGAGGAAGTTCAGTCTCTTCCCAGAAATTACCTTTTGAAACAGAAAGACAAGGCTAATGATCAGATTATACCATTTGTAAGCAAATTTAATACGTCGAGTCCAGTGTTACCAAGGGCACTCAAGACCTTATGGCCCATCGTTTCCACAGACAAACTTCTACCAGTCTTTAAAAGAAAACGACCGATGGCCTGTTACATGAGAGGCAAGAACATCAAGGACTTCTTAGTCCACATGGACATCACAGGTTTTGGTGCTACAAATGCATCCAATTTTTTATCTAAAGCACCTGGTTGCTACAAATGTCTAGGGTGCAAGACCTGTAATCATATTATCATCAGCCCTTCTTTCTCATCAAGCAACACGAACAAAGCCTTCACAATAAGACACGTGCTCACGTGTACTACAACACATATTATTTACTTAATCACGTGTCCATGCCATCTCCAATACGTGGGTGAAATGATCTTCAATGCCAGGGAGAGCCTTACCATGCACAGACCTACTCTCAACTTCAAGTATGCCTTAACAGGCAAGGCACTATGCAGAAAAAAGGCACTCTTATAATGACCTACGGTTTCAAATAATTGACCACGTCCCCAAATCGCTCAGGGGAGGCGACCAAGCCGGCAAGCTGCTCCAAATGGAAACACGGCGGATGTTTTTGTTAAACACCATGAAATCTAGCGGCTTGAATGATAAGATACAATGGAGTGTGTTCTAATACCTTCACAATGTCCCACACCAGACGCTTGAATCACACACTCTGTGTGACGAGCCTTAGTCCGCTTTGATTCAATGCTGGCCCATGTTGGACACTCTCATGCTTAAATGCACTGTATTAGCATTTGTGGTGAACTCTGGATTAACTCAAACTTAATATTGTCTTTATTGGATGTTTTTTCACATACCCATACATTATATATATATATATATATATATATATATATAAAACGATACAACCCAGCACTCAAAGGGACAGCGTCACCTATAAATAACTTGCTGGGGTGCCCTCCATGAGAAAATGAATCCCAATATATACAAAGAAAAGAGGCGGCACTCCCAGCGTTTTTTAAAGTGCAAAAAATCTTTAGTCAAGAGCGACGTTTCGGGGGGTCTCACCCCGTCATCAGGATAACATGTGCATCTTACATGAACAAACATTTATACTTACATGCCGCCCGTACCTCGCCCGCCACCGGCCGCAGTCCACGGACGCCCGCATCTCCTTCCGGGTTCAGGACCCTGACGTCACCGGAAACAGTGAGGTCACGTGAATCTGCGCCGGGAGGTCTGGGTTAAATACAGACAGGTTTGTTATGTTCCAGACCTGTTATTAAGTATCTGTATTATTGATTTTTATACATGTTGTTCAGTCCACGTTTTGTGCTTTTAATGTTTACTGTCACTATAATGTTGTTTTACACTGATTTTCATTGTGGGGCTTTTTCCTCACATCTTATTTTTGTGTTCACATGTTTTTACATATTGTTACTATGGTGATGTGTAAATGCATGCTACTCGTTTTCCCCATACCTCCCGGCACAGATTCACGTGACCTCACTGTTTCCGGTGACGTCAGGGTCCTGAACCCGGAAGGAGATGCGGGCGTCCGTGGACTGCGGCCGGCGAGGTACGGGCGGCATGTAAGTATAAATGTTTGTTCATGTAAGATGCACATGTTATCCTGATGACGGGGTGAGACCCCCCGAAACGTCGCTCTTGACTAAAGATTTTTTGCACTTTAAAAAAAGCTGGGAGTGCCGCCTCTTTTCTTTGTATATATATATATATATATATATATATATATATATATATATATATGTGTGCAGTATTTTTGCAGTATAGATTTGCAGTCATTTTATTGTTTGAAGTACGCTGTCAGATTGCATTTGGCATTTGTATTTGGGACCTGTATATGACGTCCTTAATAACAACGCTTATAGGGTCTGTTGCACACCCTGCTAGTTCAGCTGACACTGGGGATTATGTATGTTGTATTATTAGACAGCATCCCCTCATTTAAATTATAGTTTTACAGGACTTCATACATTTTATGTATATGATTCCTTTACCATTGTCTTATATACTGTATAGCACGGTAAATTAATTCCACTTTCAGTGTTATCCAGTGGTATCGAGTCCATCTGCCTTAATTAACCATCAGTACATTAGCATATCATTATATTATTAACTGCACTCCGATTATTATTCTTTTTTTGCACTAGATATCGTTCACATTCATGACCTAGGATGTTCAGCCCCTGACGACGGGTCTCCTTAGTTCACATGATGGCTGGACACGCCATGTGGGCAGTGCCTGTCCATCCTCTGACAGCCGGAGTGTCTCAGACGCCATGGCAACCTGACGCTCCTACGTGATGACGTTGCACTGACGAGCCAGACCAGAAGTAGTTTACTCTCCCGGTCTCCTCTGCCTCTTCCCGCTGGCGGGTCTTATTCCACATAAAAGATTTGTCACTTACACTTTGTTTTTACACTGTATCACCTTGACAAAGGGGCCGCACGGTCCCGAAATGTTGAGTGGATTGAAGTGATGTAATAAACACACGTTTTTCTTCTGCTATGTCTCCGAGTGCCGCTGCTTGTCTGATGCACTGCTTTTATATATATAGCTATTGTTTGTACTGGTTGGTGTTCTTGTGCATCTATAAAAAACCCTGTAATCCACACAGTGTGTGGCAATGTTCCATAGATATGCTACAAAACTGCCGTGTGTTTGTGGCACTGTTCTTTCGCTTAGTAACCAGCCAGCTCACTGCAGCTTTTGGCCAGTATTGGTGAACACAATATTGTGAGCTATGAGGTGGTCAAACTTGAGTGGAAATTACTGAAATTTAATGTTATTGAGGTTAATAATACTCTAGGAACAAAAAAAATGCCCAAATTATGTGATTTTAGCTTCTTTTTTTTCTTGCCAATTTTTGCTTGCCAAAATAGTGTTCATGTCCTACAAATGGGGATGACACTGTGGGCAGCATGAAATATAACATGGTCACAGGATCTCATCTTCTTCTTCCTGCTCTAGCATACTGAGTAAAGAGGCTTAGAGTTCAGATCACCTTCAAGTGTGAATTTCTATTTCCCATTCAGCCTGCTGTAACCTTATACAATACACTGGCATGTTTGTTTGGCATGCAAATTGGACACAAGACATCAGCCACATCCTCTAAAGCTCAATTAGTTCTTGCATGTATGTGAATATTCTGGCCTGCTAGGAATTATCTATAGCTGACATACAAATAATTTAGTTAGCTGATTCAATTTTTAAGCATATGTACCAATATTATTAATTTTGCCTATTCCGATCTGAAATGGGCTTTATTGCTACTTTCCTACACTGGGTATTCTTATAACCTGCATTAGTGTCTATACACTGGATAATCTGCTAACTTGCATCAATGTTGCACACTGTATATTCTGGTAACCTGCATCAGTGTCCATACACTGGATATTCTGCTAAACTTGCATCAATGTCCTACACTGGATATTCTCCTAACCTATATCATTGTCTCTACACTGGAAATTCAACTCATATGCATCAGCGTTCCTACACAAATATCGTAAAAACTAGTTCCTGTCTTGAAGTGCTCACATACAGACAATCCTGTAATTTCACTCCAGTGCCTCACCTTAGTTAATTCCCAGTGCACAGCTGATATCACTCCTCATTGCTTTAGTTATAGGGAAGTTTTAGATCTCAGACCTTTAATAATACTACTACTATTATTATTATTATTATTATTATAACATTTTATTTATAAGGCGCCACAAGTGTTTTGCAGCGCCGTACAAAGGACAGTACAGGCAGACAAAACTTAACATTACAGTAAATAAATAACAAAAATAGAGTACAGGTAACAAAGAGCACTACAATTCTCAAAACATAATACAGCTTAGATGTAAGTAGCGAGTGAGTGATCAGCGCACTACTAGAAGCTGGTGGCCATAGATAGAGATGAGACTTTACCAGCAGGAGAAAAAGCAGTTAAAGATGGTTGCTAAGTAGGAGAGGGCTGTGAGTGAAATGTGTCAAGAAGAGGGTTTTGACAACAAGAGGAAGAGGGCCCTGCTCTGAGGAGCTAAAAATCCAGTAGGCAGGGGCGACAGATAGATGACATGAGGTGCAAGCACGCGGGAGGTAGCCTGATGGCAGGGTGTAAGCAAAGCAGAGATGGTCAAGGCATGAGGCAGGGGGATGGAGGAGCAGCCTCAGGACTAGGTTATGCATTGGAAGTGTACTCTTTGATGAATAGGTGGGTTTTCAGTGCCCGTTTGAAGCTTTGCAAGGTCGGGGAGAGTCTAATGGAGTGGGAGAGCGCGATCCACTGAAAGGGTGCAGCACGGGCAAAATCTTTAACTCGAGCATGGGAAGCAGTGACCAGGGTAGAGGAAAAGTGCTGGTCATTGGCCGACCGTAGGGGGCAGGAGGAAGTATGAAGGTAAAAGAGGTTGGAGATGTAGGGAGCACTGGAATGAGAGATGGCATTGTATGTGGAGGGTGAGGAGTTTGAAGAGGATTCTGTAGGGGAATGGGAGCCAGTGCAGATTTTGTCGAAGGGGAGTGGCAGATGTGGAGCTGCGGGAGAGGAAGATAAGCCTAGCTGCAGTGTTAAGGACAGATTGGAGGGGAACAAGATGGGAGCAAGTGAGGCCAGTGAAGAGAACGTTGCAGTAGTCGAGCCGTGAGATGACCAGTGAGTGCATGATAAGTTTAGTTGCACTCTGGGAGAGAAATTACCCAATACGAGCAATGTTGCGTAGCTGGAACCAACAGTATTGTGCCAGAGCTTGGATTTGGGGTGCAAAGGAGAGGGAGGAGTCAAGAGTGACAACCAAGCAGCAGAATTGGGGAACGGGGGAGATGATGGTGTTGTCAACAGTGATAGAGAAAATGGTTGGGGGTGTTAATCTGGATGGGGTAAAGATAATGAGTTAAGTTTTGTCCATGTTGAGCTTCAGAGAGTGCTTAGCCATTCAGGAGGAGATGGCGGAGAGGCAGCTGGAAACCTCAGAGAGGACAGTAGGAGACAGACCAGTTGAGTAGAGGTAGAGTTGTCTGTCATCAGCATAGAGGTGGCATTGAAGGCCAAAGGAGTTAATGAGCGCACCCAGGGAAGAGGTGTACAGGGAGAACAGAAGGGGGCTGAGGACAGAACCATGAGGGACACCAACAGGAAAGATGGAAGGGTGTGAGGTGGTGCCAGAGGCAGACACAGAAAAGGAGCAGTTAGTGAGGTAAGAGGTAAACCAGTCAAGGACAGTGCTAGAGAGGCCAATGTTTTAGAGTGTGCAGATGAGGAGAGGATGATCCACTGTGTCAAAGACAGCAGAGGGGTCCAGAAGGATAAGCAGAGAGAAGTGGACCCTGGATTTGGCCGAAAGCAAGTCATTGGTGATTTTCGCCAGGGCAGTCTCAGTAAAGTGGAGTGGGCGAAAGCCAGATTGTAGTGGATCAAGGATGGAGTTGTCAGAGAGGTAACTTGTGAGGTGGCTGTAGACCAGTCATTGAAGTTTGGAGGTGAATGGGAGAAGAGAGATGGGGCGGTAGCTAGTGGGTGATGAAGGGTCGAGGTTGGGTTTTTGAGAATAGGTGAGACCAGAGCATATTTGAATGGTGAGGGAAAGATGCCAGTAGAGAGTGATAGTTTGAAGAGGTGAGCAAGGTGGGTGCAGGCAGTGGGGAAGAGGAAGCGGAGAAGATGGGAGGTAAGGTGTTCCAGCGGGCAGGTTGAGGAGGGGAGGATAAGATGAGGGAGTGGACTTCCTTGTCTGCAGTGGGACAGAGGAGGACAGGATGGGATAGATGGAGAGGAAGGATGATGGGGCAGGAGGGCAGCAGAAGGGTGAAGGGTGATGGGAGGAGATATTGTGTCGGAGTTCCTCAATTTTAGAAATTAAGAAGGAGGCAAAGTCAATGGCAGTGAGGGAGGATGGGAGAGGAGGAGGAGGGGGGTGAAGGAGAGTATTGAAAGTTTCAAAGAGATGGTGTGGACTGGAGGACTGAGAAGAGATGAGTACTTGGAAAAAGGATTGCTTGGCGAGGGAAAGAGCAGAGCTGTAGGAGGAGAGAATAAAATTGAAATGGAGGTAGTCCGCCAGAGAGTGAGATTTCCTCCAGAAGCGTTCAGCGGAGCGTGAACATTTTTGTAAGAATCGTGTTACTTTGGTGTGCCAGGGTTGGGATTTAGAGCGGTGGAGGAGGACAGAGGAGAGGGGGGCCACAGAGTCGAGAGCAGAGGTTAGGAGAGTTATAGAAGGAGGCTGCCTGGTTGGGACAGGTCATGGTGGAAAGAGGAGAGAGGAAAGTCTCTAGAGAGGACAGGATAGCAGAGTCGAGAGACCAGAGATTGCGTCTGATGATGGTGGGTCAGGGCATGGAGAGGAGAGAGGAAGATGAGAGGGTGAAAGAAAGCAGATGGTGGTCAGAGAGAGAGGGAAGGAAGGAAGAGTTAGAAAAATCAGAGAGATCAGATCGGTGGATGAAGACAAGGTCAAGTGAGTGGCCAAGATTGTGAGTAGGGGTGGAGGTCCATTGAGTGGAAGCTGCATTAGTGATGTCAATAGGGACTATTACTACTATCACTACTACGACTAATAATAACTACTACTACTACTAATAATAATATTTATAATAATAATAATAATAATATTAATATTATTATTTTTATTTATATAGCACTCCTTTCCCAACAAGACTCAAGGCGCTTTACATACATCAAAAACTATGACCATAATACAGAAGATTTAAATAATACAGCAGTAGATAAGCCACACAGACATAAAGAACAAAACCTAGCGTGCACAGTAAGCATAATGCAGTATTGGTGTATGCATTTTGGGTAATAACGTCCATGAGTTATGTATTCCACCCTCACAAGTTACCAGGTGAGGCAGCCATCTTGAGCGCACTGTGTAGGATTACCCTGGGTGGAATAGTCTACCCCTAGAAGACATGACACAAAATGGGGTGACT
Source organism: Pseudophryne corroboree (assembly GCF_028390025.1). NCBI lineage: Eukaryota > Metazoa > Chordata > Amphibia > Anura > Myobatrachidae > Pseudophryne > Pseudophryne corroboree. The sequence goes on along the minus strand of NC_086444.1, from coordinate 847,752,628 downwards.
GCAGCATCCTAACGCTCAGCGTAGGGTCCCAAGAAAATCATCAGGTCTTTTGTATTTTTCATCCCATCCACAGGCGTACCAGATGAGGCAGCCATGTTGCGCGCTATGAAGGTTAAACTGTGGGAGGTGAGCCATACAAGGGCCCAATGCACATATGGGACAACTGACACTTGTGTAGTAGTATATCATATGAATCATATACTGTATCAGGTGTTCTTGTACAATTTTTTTTTGTTTCTTGTGTTTTTTTTTAAAGGAGGCAGGAATTAGTTATTATGGATTTCAACCTCTACAGATGGAACCGCACTCATCTAGTGCGGCTCCATCGCATATGAGCTCTCCCCATGTGACTAGGCGATCAGTCTGCCTAGTCACACCGGGAGCGCACAGAGATGCTCCCATTCTACTACTCTGTATGATTACTGTGGCTCCATCTGTATATGGTAGCAATATATTTTGCAGCATTTTACAGAGGATAGAACAAACGTGGTACAACCTTATTTCCATGACATCATTCTATTACTGTGAAAATAAATCATCTCTTAGTTTGTCAGCTGAAGTGATTGGACTTGTTTTATAATGGATTGTGCTTATTAGTTTCCATATATTGCACAATTGTTATGTCAGCTGTCAAATATGTGCTAGAAAATATTTTAGAACGACAGTCAGCAGATCGGGGTTTCTACTAAATATGTTAACAGAATCTATGGTGGTGTATGCAGTTTAAATATCTAGGTATTCAAGTGTCTCATTCCCCTGCTGACTTTGTTACTTTAAATTGGTCTTCCCTGATTCTTAGTCTACGTGCTAAGACTTGTATCTGGCAGAAGCTTTCCTTATCGGTCACAGGCAAGGCTGCCAAGAGAAATCCTGGGCCCCGGTACAACAACTTCATAGGCCCCAGCGCCCCGCCCCCCTTCCCCTGGAAGGGGTGTGACCACAGCATGCTGGGGGCATAGCCACATCTCTTTGGGGACGTGTCAAGCACAAGTGAAGCACCCACTCACAGGAGCATGGCATGCCTCCCAGCCAGGGCAGTAGAGAGTCTGGCTGGGCACAGGTACTTTTCAGGGGGCATGGCCTAATCAAAAGAGGCGTGGCCATGCACTATGTGAAAAAAATACAGATTTTTCTTTTAAGCACTTCCCTGGCCACACTGCAGCCCAGCACACAGCAGCATGTGCTGGTCTGAGAAGAAAAGATACAGCTGCTGCTTCCAGGTAAGGGGGAGGGGGGGGGGGACAGAACCTGGGCCCCTCCATCAGACCTGGGCCCAGGTAATTTGTACCCTCTCCCCCCCTCTCTCGACGCCACTTGTCATGGGCCATGTAAATCTCAATAAGATGATTGTCCAACCAAAATTTTTGTATATACTTGAGAATGCCCCAGCTTATATTCCACTCCCACAATTTAGAGTGATCTCACATTGTATTGCTTCTTTTGTGTGGGGCGCTAAGAGGGCAGGTATAGCAGTTAAAACATTATGTAGGTCTCGGAATGAAGGGGGCCTGGCCCTTCCGGACATGTCTTATATTATTTGGCCACGCAGTTAGCACAATTAGGTGAATGGGTTACACTGGGGGACTATGGGAATTTACCAGTGGCTCTCCTTGATAAGGCAGGACTCCAGTTTACCCTGTTGCAACTTCTTCTGGCACGTGTTCCGAATGCCTGTCTTTCCCCAACATGCTTCGAAAGTATGATCTGCTGTTGCAAAAATTATGACAGACCAAAATATTAATCGATGCTCGCCCATATGGAATAATATGATGTTCTCTGAAATTCGTAATCTGGAGGGTAGTGCAGGCTGGATTTCTCATGGGGTCTCTGCGATGGGCCATTTCTATCAGGATGCAGTTCTCCATTCCTTTGACTATTTGGCCTCCAGATATTCATAGACATTATTTCTTCCGTTACCTTCAGCTCCAACATGCCTTGAATGCACAGTGGTGGGGGTACGGCTCTGTCACTAACTGAAACCCCTGTCCATACCTTGGTTCGGAATATGGCCAATTATAAGACTATTTCAGTGCTGTATTTCTCCCTTCTCTCCCTCTCTGGTTTGGATGGTTTGGGGGCACTGCGTACTAAGTGGATGGTTGATTTGGGTGTGTTGGAGAAAGAGGACTGGGAACATATTCTTGGTTCACCGAGGTCCGCAATGGCCTATTACAGATTCCAGCAGATCTAATTGTATATTTTGCACAGAATCTACTGGAGCCCGAGTAGGCTTTTCAGAATTGGAGGATCAGCGTAAGACGTCTATCCTAAATGTTCCGCTTCTGCTGCTGGTTTTTGGCATCTGCTATGGCTTTGCCCTCGAGTAGCTTCATTCTGGAAGGCGGTAGTGGATAGTAGTTGTAGTATGGGGATTCAGAGCCCTCTTCTGAACCCGCGTATATGTGTTTTTGGATTGGATTTAGAGATCTCTTTGCCTACACATCTTAGGGTATATGTTAACAACCTTCTCACTTTGGCCTGGGTGTGTATAGCTCGCATTTGGATGGGTGGTGATCCACCCTCTCATGTGATTTGGGTGGCGCTGGTTAATATCACACTATCACATGAACGTTTTATGTTTGCAAAACGTAAATGTCCTGGGAAATACGATAAGATTTGGGGACTCTGGCAGAACTCCAGATTTTCTCTTGATCCGCCTGCCTGTTCTATACTATATATTTGATTTCTTGCTGACCAACCTTGTGCCTTTTGCTAGTGCTGGCCTCCCTCTATGTGTTTTTTATGTACTCTTTTTGTTATAACTTTCAATTGCTATAATATATATAGGAAATCCTCATTATTATTATTGGTATCCTGCATGTTTTACTGGTCCTTATTTCGCGGGATCTGTTCTGGGTTTCACTACTCTGTGACCATACATACTTGTCCGTTTAAAAATTGACGCTGATATGTTGTAAATTCAATAAAATACACTTGATTAAAAAAAAAATATGTTAACAGAACTTTGCATCACTTAGACCTTCTCAGACACTTTGGGATATATTCAATTAGGGTCGAAAGCTGCCGTCTGTCGAAAAGACTTATTCAGTCCCCACTATTTTTATTCGACAAGTCAGGGAATTCGACTTGTCGAATAGTACGTTAATCGGCAGTATAGCTGCCGATTCACGTACTTTTGAGGGAAAAGGGGCCAAATTCGACAGGATTTGGCCCCGTTTCCGACCATCTCAGTCCAACATAAAAAAATGTTGGACTGAGATGAGGGACCTTAGAGGAGAGGGGGGAGAGCCACGGGGAGATAGGGGAGAGATGCGGGCATACAGGGGAGAGCAGCGCTACAGCGCTGCAGGAGGATGTATCACAGCCGCGGTGCTCACGGAAGCGACCACCCGGCTCCAGCAAGTGAGGTCATGCTTACTGGAGCTGGGTGGACACTGCCGTGAGGTCTGGCGGCTGTGAGACATCCTTCTGCAGCGCTGCTGTAGCGCTACTCTCCTCCGTCTGCCCGCGGCTCTCTCCGCTGATCTCCCCCTCTCCTCCACTCACAGGTCTCATCTCAATTCGACTTTTTCTAAAGTCGAATTGAGATGGGATTGAATAGGGGTTGTCTGATACATTCCGACAAATGCATGTCAGAATGGATCCGAACCTAATTGAATATACCCCTTTATATCTCGAAGGCCTGACTGAAAGAATTAGAGCCACCCGCCACAAGACCAAAGTACTACTCAACTGTGTTTGTCGATCGATTTACCAAATTAAGGGGCCCGATTCAGACCTGATCACTGTTGTGCGTTTTCACAGGGTGGCCGATTATCGATCGACTGCGCATGCGTAGGGATCATAATGCACACGTGCTAGCCAAACTGTGAAAGAATCAAGAATCTTTTTATTGCAAGGCATACGCAAGTTGATTGACAGGAAGAGGACGTTTGGGGGCGGTAACTTGCTGTTTGCTGGGAGTGTCAGGAAAAACGCAGGCATTCCCAAGCGTTTTCAGGGAGGGTGTGTGACGTCAACTCCGGCCCCGAACAGCCTGTTGCTATCGCACTGTAGGAGTTGGTCCTGGCCTTCGCACAGACTGGAAAAAATAATCGATGGTGAGTGAGTTTGGAACAGATTTGCAGCTAATCCGCATATGCAAAGCTTTTCTCACGGCGTACGCAGACTTGCACGGGGCGGGTATTCACTCTGTTTGGGCAGCGACTATCTGATCGCATACCTCTGCAAATTTACAGAGGAGCGATCTGGTCTGAATCGGGCCCTAAATGCAAGAAGAGTCCAGTGTCTGTATGACTGCTTAGCATTAAAACAATATACTGTATTCATGTATAATGACATCACCTCCCAACAAATATAAAATTATAAAATAAAATGCTTGAGAATGGATAAACAAGCCGCTATGGATAAGAATTCTGATCATAACATTTTTGTTGTTAGAACAAGAATAAGTAGAGACATATAGTAACAGGCTGCCCCCAACCTGAGATGCTCTCCCTCCTCAGCCACTGCACTCCGGAATCTTCATTTAATGTAGAAATGGAGTGTGGCACTGGGCTAGGATGGATAGGTGGCCATTATATCAACGAATGTGACGCTACAAAGTCATTTTTCAGTGCTAAGAAAAAGGCCTGAAATCTTAAACTCCATATCGACTGATGTCAGCCCACAGACACTTGACAAACAACATAAACTTATTTAAAATAAAGACTATATTTGTGGGGCAAATATTTGTGGGGGAAAGGGTTACCTTTTATTTAATTTTAAATTATGGGAGTCATTCAGAGATGGACCCAGATCGTGCTTCCGCTCAGGGGCGTATCTACCCATTGGCCAGGATGGCACTCGCCAGGGGTGCCGGCAGAAGAGGGGCGCCACCTGGAAGTGCCACCCATGGCCAATGGGTAGACTAGGCACTAGGCAGTTACCTGTTCATACCGGAGACATGCAGCACAGCAGTCACTAGGTGTAAATAGGGCCGATGTCCGGCATTGCACTTCAGTGAAGCAGCTTTAAATCTACAACTCCCAGCAGCCATTGCTGCTGGGAGTTCCTAGCAGCAAGGGCTGCTGGGAGCTGTAGTTTTACTTAGAGCTGCTTCACTGAAGTGCAATGCAGGACGCTGGCGCTATTTACACAGAGTGACTGCTGTGCTAAGCGACGTTACCTGCAATATCCCGTTAGGTGACATCGTATGAGGTTTCCGCGTGAACTTGTGCTGAGCTGATTTGACCTCTACATGCTGCATACTGATGGCACAGACTCTAGACTCGGGTAACTAATATTTCAATCAATTTCATTAAGTAATTATTTATAAGGGTTTTAATGTGACGTTTTATTCATTGATGTAGAAGCGGATGCTGCGCTGCACCAGGATGAAACAGCGCACGGCTTGTTGGTGGGATTTATTGGGTGCTAGGAAGCCAGTAACAGAGCATACTGGACATACTGATTTTATGGGCTTTCTTATTTGTGGTTACTCTACGGCCATAAAGCTTCTGCATGTTTTCTGATCCTTTAATAAATATTCTATTTAGTAATTTTCCTGGAGAGTTTTGAGCACTGCAGAATCTAATAGTTTGTATTCTGAAAGCAGCATCACCTCATCATCAGGTACACAGGTAAGTACAGCTTCTGACCACTAGGTGGCACTAATTATTTAATTGGTGTGTTTGTGTGTATTGTGTATAACTCCAGTGGTCGCAATGGTGATCCCATGCTGCGTCAGATCTGCGATACCAGCAGATGTCTTTAATTCAGATGCCTCCTGCAACATTAGTATAATTCAGCAGCTGCTACTACATTGCATCTATCTCTGAGCCCCTCCCTCCTAACACCAGCACAGTATAATGGGCCTAATCGTTCACAGACATACAGTATCGCTTGGGCACACTGGCCGACGCACCTGCGATAAATCAGCTGTACAATTGAACAGCTGCTATATCGGTGTATCAGCATAAGGCTTCACACAGTCCTTGTAAGCCCGCCCCCAGATTCCTGTGAAACTAGCCACTACTATATAAGTTTATATACAGTATATGTGTGAATATATATATATCTCCTATATATTTGCCCAAGTCTGTGACTCTGTGCCCGTAACGCTGGGCGGAGTCACAGCGGTGGGCGGAGTCACAGAGCCCGCCCACCACATGTGCAGCAAGTCTCTGCTCCTGCTGCCTGTCCATGTCACACCCCTTCCCCCCCCCCCCCCAGCAAATCTGACTAACCAGCCACGGCGCGCCGAACAACAACAACTGCTGCCCCCGGCATACACATTAGGAGGGACGGGTGGCGCAGGAGAAGGCTCTCATAGCCCTCCCTGCCCCGCGTACACAGACCCGCCACCTCCTCCGCACACATCCCGCTGTCAGGAGCCGAGTGCTGCAGTGACGTCATCTCCTGCAGCTTTCTCCTCCGGTCACACAGCCGGCACACACACTCTGCAGTCTCCGGGGGCTGTCAGCATCTACAGGCAAGCTGGAAACACCCCCGGAGCGAGAGAGAAAAGACCCGCGAGGCCACGCCCTTTTACTCTAGGCCACGCCCCCAATTTCGCCGTGCGAGGGAGGGGGGGGGGGCTGGGGGAGGAAATGTCATAGTACAGACTGCTCTCCCACACCTGGTGACGCCTCTGGATACTGAACTATTTCTCAGCCTGCAGCAGCCACCCACAGCCCCAACGGTGAGTCCCTCCGGCCATCCTAGCCACTGTATCTATGTCTGGTCACCACTTTACACAACTCCACCCCCTCCACTACTTCCCCCCCTTTCTTCATCAGCTTCCTCACTGGGGACCCTCCCTGCCGCCCCGCGTCTCTGTATCCCCTCCCTACCGCCCCGCGTCTCTCTATCCCCTCCCAACCGCCCCGCGTCTCTTTCCCCTACCTACCGCCCCGCGTCTCTCTATCCCCTCCCAACCGCCCTGCGTCTCTTTCCCCTCCCTACCGCCCCGCGTCTCTCTATCCCCTCCCAACCGCCCCGCGTCTCTTTCCCCTACCTACCGCCCCGCATCTCTCTATCCCCTCCCAACCGCCCCGCGTCTCTTTCCCCTACCTACCGCCCCGCGTCTCTCTATCCCCTCCCAACCGCCCCGCGTCTCTTTCCACTACCTACCGCCCCGCGTCTCTCTATCCCCTCCCAACCGCCCCGCGTCTCTTTCCCCTCCCTACCGCCCCGCGTCTCTTTCCCCTACCTACCGCCCCGCGTCTCTCTATCCCCTCCCAACCGCCCCGCGTCTCTTTCCCCTACCTACCGCCCCGCGTCTCTCTATCCCCTCCCAACCGCCCCGCGTCTCTTTCCCCTACCTACCGCCCTACGTCTCTCTATCCCCTCCCAACCGCCCCGCGTCTCTTTCCCCTCCCTACTGCCCCGCGTCTCTCTATCCCCTCCCAACCGCCCCGCGTCTCTCTGTCCCCTCCCTACCGCCCGCATCTCTCTGTCCCCTCCCTACTGCCCCGCATCTCTGTCCCCTCCCTACCGCCCCGCGTCTCCCTGTCCCCTCCCTACCGGCCGCGTCTCTCTGTCCCCTCCCTACCGCCCCGCGTCTCTCTATCCCCTCCCAACCGCCCCGTGTCTCTCTGTACCCTCCCTACCGCCACCGTCTCTCTGTCCCCTCCCTACCGCCCCACGTCTCTCTGTCCCCTCCCTACCGCCCTGCGTCTCTCTGTCCCCTCCCTACCGCCCCGCGTCTCTGTATCCCCTCCCTACCGCCCCGCCTCTACCACCCCGCATCTCTCTGTCCCCTCCCTACCGCCCCACATCTCTGTATCCACTCCCTACCGCCCCGCGTCTCTCTGTCCCCTCCCTACCGCCCTGCGTCTCTCTGTCCCATCCCTACCGCTGCGTGTTTCTCTGTCCCCTCCCTATTGCCCCACATCTTTGTATCCACTCCCTACCACCCTGCGTCTCTCTATCCCCTCCCTATGTAGCCCCTTTCGACGGTGTGAAGAGCGCCCGTAGGGCGCGATGAATCGCCTAGTATATATATATATATATATATATATATATATGTACACACACATGTGGCATAACATGTATAAGAGGGGTACTGCTGTGTGGCATAACGTGTATAAGGGGTACTACTGTGTGACATAACCTGTATAAGGGGTACTACTGTGTGGAGTAATGTGTATAAGTGGTACTACTAGGGTTGCCACCTCATCCCTTTAATCCTGGAGACTTGTGATTTACACAGGTTTTGTGTCTGATTAAAACCAGGTGGAATGCAGGCTTGAATTTAATCAGCCACAGAACCTGTATTATTCATAGGTCTCCAGGATTAAAGGGATGAGGCGGCACCCCCAGGTACTACTGTGTGGCGTAACGTGAATGACGGACAGTACTGTGTGGAGTAAGGGGCACTACCATGTGGTGTAATTTGAATTGTGGGCACTATTGTGTGGCCACACTCTTTTTCGGCCTTCCCCATTTTAAATATGGTGGGGCGCCAGTCCCTTACTTTGCCAGGGGCACTCCAACTCCTAGATACACCCCTGCTTCCGCTTATCGTCAGCGACACAGTGGGTACACACTAGACCACAGGTTCTCAAACTCGGTCCTCGGGACCCCACACAGTGCATGTTTTGCAAGTCTCCTCACAGAATCACAAGTGAAATAATTAGCTCCACCTGTGGACCTTTTAAAATGTGTCTGTGAGTAATTAATACACCTGTGCACTTGCTGGGTTACCTGCAAAACATGCACTGTGTGGGGTCCTGAGGACCAAGTTTGAGAACCCCTGCACTAGACGATGTGTCCAATATGTTCGCCCGATCTGCAGGATTGGATGACTTAAGATCTAGTGTGTACCCAGCTTTAGAGCTTCTTTAGATGCTGAAACATCACTTGGTGCATATTTAGAAGCAACCATTGGCGCACCAATAAAATTTCCTTCAGCCCTATGCTAGGTGCAGATAGTCCATCAAAGTATGACCAGGGCTGTCGAGAGCAAACATAGACCCAGGTATGGGAAGTGGGAGGAACCAAGTGGAGTGTTCATACTCCCCCCAATCCCCCCCCCCCTCCCACTATGCACTGCAAAGGGGGATGATGTTCCCCTTAGCAGCTGACCCTGACTTACTGGCTCTGTTTTGCGTAATAGGGGGCAGCCAATAATGTGTCTAGGGGAGGCCTGAACGCTATATCCACCCCTGCGCAGGAACCATACTGCACATGGACAGTACAGGTGCATATGCAGTTTTCTGATAATTGAAACACATACTGACTGGACTTAACATAGTAACATAGTAACTAAGGTTGAAAAAAGACAATTGTCCATCAAGTTCAACCTATTTGTGGTCTCCTAAGCAGTCGTATTATAGGACTAGTTATTTTTATGTTAGGACTAGTTATATTAACTATAATGCGTGCCTACGAACCATAACCGTGAATATCTTTATCCAATAGGAATTTATCTAACCCATTCTTAAAGGTGTTGACTGAGTCCGCCATTACTACTCTCTCAGGCAGGGAACTTGCCCACCAGTCAGTGTTAATACATACCGGTGGGCACTGTGTGGCACAATGATTATACTGGGAGCACTGGGAGGCATAATATGCATAATGGGGGAGCTATGTGGCATAATATTAATACTGGGTGAAACTGTGGGGCATGTTTATACTGAAGGGCACTGTGTGGCATGATTTGCATAATTGGGCATTGTTTTCCATATTGTATGAGATAGCAAAAAATAGAAACCATAATGTAATGTACTATTTTGTTTCGGATCCCAGCCCATTGCCTAATTCCTTCATGCCCCAGAAGAGCGATTCCCCAGTCCATTATTTCTGCAGCGCGCTGGGATGCCGCTAGAAGATTAACGTAAGAGGCAGATATGCATTTCACTTTAGCATCTAATTTATGAAACATCACCAGTCACTTGTCTGCATAATAATTTCCACAGTATGGAGCAATGTGCTATTTATACCCACATACAGCGTAAATGAATCATAAGAATTAGGGAACATTAGAAGGGTCATGTTAATATATGGAAACTTGTCATTATGATGCTTGCAGTATACCTAGATGCGGAGCATAAGCCTGCGTAGCTAAAGTTGAGGAGATGGCTGAGGTAATTGCTCTGCTAGTAATGTACGGAGTAAGCGATCAGCGTAAAGCAAAAGCTAGATTTCTTTATGTGGAGCTAGACTACTGAAATGTAAAAATTGGGTGCAGATGATAGACTTTAGGGGCATTCTGTGTATAAAACGCATACCTTCCAACTGTTCCAATTCCATCGGGACAGTTCCCCTATGTGGACACTGTCCTGCTGTCCCTACCATGGGTCACAATGTCCCATGGGCAGGGGCAGTTGGGGTAGCCTGTGATCACCATTGCTCTGCTCTGCAAAGCACATGGCATCTAACAGTGCAGGGAAGATAGCCAGGGCTGCCCACAAAATTAAGAAAATGGGGGTTGTGCTGTGAGGCCACACCTCTCTTCCCTAGGCCACACCCCTCTTCTAGTGGCCACGTCCCTTTTTCGGGCGTGCCAGGTCCAGCATCCCTCCGTTAAGAAGTTGGGAGGTATGAAAACGATTTATTGCTAGCTCTACTATATGGTATGACTTCAGTTGTGGTTTTTAGGCCTCAGCTTGCAATATTACTGGAACTCATAACTCCATGGTGCACTTTGGCAGAGAGTTGTTTACTCTTGCACACTCAGAGCGATGTAATAAATTGTTTTATATACACACTTTTGTAATAAACACGGGTCCGATGTCCCACACTCTCATGACTAAAATAAGTGAAAAGAAATGGAAAAAATATGGAAAAGTTTCTTGTCCTCGTCGGTTGCCTGTTAGAAGGAGCAGACCGGTTAGGGCGGAGCCCCAGCGTGCCATACCTGTGGTATATGTACTCTCCTCTGCAGAAGTAAGGTGAGACTAGTGGAAAGAAACATTACTTTATTTTATTATTTCATTTGGTAACCCATATTGTATCAGATAAAATAAAATAGAGACCATAATGTAATGTACTATTTTGTTTTGTATCCCAGCCCATTGCCTAATTATTGCTATTGGTCCTCAGAAGCACAGTCGGATACTGCTAGACGACTAAGGTGAGAGGCAGTGGCGTGCGGTGAGGTCAGTGGCTGGTGAGGCACTACAGCCATAATGTCCGCCGAATCCTGCCAATGCCCGCTACTGTCTCATAGCCGATGCCCGCTGCCACCACCAATGGCTTACAAACTCGCCCACCATCAACTGACCCAGCCCTCCGCCACTAATTGTATCTCAGTCCGATGCTGCCAATGCCCGCTGCCTGCCTGCTCATCATACTTGTTGTATATTGTATATTGTACATTTTTATAGAAAAAAATAAAATAATTAGTTTTTGGGACTGGGAAGGGAGTGGGAGGAGGACATGAATGCAATTTTGTTGTCCAGGGCTTCCAGTAACTTAATGGAGCCACCGCACTCAGGCACACAGGCGCGGCCACTTTCATCTCCTGCGTCGCCTGTGGGTCATTGGACAGCGGATCCAGCACGGATCCAGGGGCGGATTGGGAAACAAGTGTCCCTGGAAAAATTAATAAAAGTGGCCTCATGTGGGTGGCACCAAACCAACTGTAGGCAGAGCCAATACCAAAGTAGGCGAAATCAATACTTCAAAATTATATTACACCTCATAACCCTGACATAATAGTACACCTCACACCCCCAGACATAATATTACACCTCACGCCCCAGACATAATATTACACCTCACGCCCCAGATATAATATTACACCTAACAACTCATATCTACAAATATTATATTACGCCTCATACCCACAGACATATTACATCTCATAGCCACAGACATATTACATCTCATAGCCACAGACATATTACAATTCATAGCCACAAGTATATTACATCTCAAAACCCCCAGACATAATATTAAACCTGACACCTCATACCCCCAGAAATAATATTACACCTAACACCTCATACCTCCAAATATTATATTACACCTCAAAACCCCAGACATAATATTAAACCTAACACCTCATACCCCCAGAAATAATATTACACCTAACACCTCCAAATATTATATTACACCTCATACCCCACCGCAATCGGACCTTCTCTTACCGCAAGATTCATGCCGATGACGACAGTGGCCTTTAGGTGCACGGACCTCCTCTTCTGGTCAGCTGGATGGGGTCAGGCCGGCTTTACTGACAGCGGCCGCTGGCCACAGAGCTCACATTGCAGCCAGTAAGCAGGTGACGGGAAGGGGGGGATGGTCGGCTATAGATAGCGCCCGCTGCACTCACAATGCAGCCAGATGACGGGAAGGGGGGGGATGGCCGGCTATAGATAGCGCCCGCTGCGCTCACAATGCAGCCAAATGACGGGAAGGTGGGGGGGGGGGGGCGGCGGCTATAGATAGCGCCCGCTGCGCTCACAATGCAGCCATATGACGGGAAGGGGGGGATGGCCGGCTATAGATAGTGCCCGCTGCCCTCACAATGCAGCCAGATGACGGGAAGGGGGGATGGCCGGTTCTTTATAGCGGCCGCAGCGCTCACAATGCAGCCAGGTGAGGGAAGGGGGGGGATGGCCGGCTCTAGATAGCGGCCGGTGGCCGCAGCACTCACATTGCAGCTAGGTGAGGGAAGGGGGGAGCCCGGCTCTAGACAGCGGCCGCTGGCCGCAGCTCAGCACTCATTTAACAGTTAGCAGGGGACGTGGAGGGGGGCAATGCCGTTTATGACAGGCAGCCCCACACCCCAATCAGACCACAGGGATAATTCCCAGTTTGGCCAATAGCCAATCCGGGCCTGTCTGGGGGACTGACAGGGGCGTGCATTCATCGGGGCTGAATGCACGCCCCTGTCATTGAGGCAGCAGTATAGGTGCCGCTTCACCATACATTTTGAATGGGCTTTCCCAACCCATTGCTGCACCCCGCCCCCTGCCCGCCCCCCGCTGCCCGGTCATTTAGTGTTATCAGCGGGAGGCACCTCTCCCGCTGCCTCCCACCCTCACATGCAGCCACATACACAGGGGGGACATGATTACAATAATAAAAGAAGAAATTTATCACAGAATCTGTGCTATAAATATCTTTTTTTTAATTATTTTAATCATTATGACAGGGGAGGCACTGCCTCCCCTGCCTCCCCTGACTGCACGTCCCTGGTAAGAGGCAGATATGCATTTCACTTTAGCATCTGATTAATGAAACATCACCAATCATTTGTCTGTATAATAATTTCCATTTATTCATATATGTTACATAGTAACATAGTAACTAAGGTTGAACAAAGACAATTGTCCATCAAGTTCAATCTGTTTGTGGTCTCCTATGCAGTCTTATTATAGGATTAGTTATTTTTATGTTAGGACTAGTTATATTAACTATAATGCGTGCCTACGCACCATAACCCTGAATATCTTTATCCAATAGGAATTTATCTAACCCATTCTTAAAGGTGTTGACTGAGTCCGCCATTACTACTCTCTCAGGCAGGGAATTCCAAACACGTATTGTCCTTACTGTGAAAAACCTTTTTGCCTCTAAGTGCGTAAACTCCTCTCCTCTAACCTAAGCGAGTGACCACATGTCCTCTGTGCTGATCTTATAGAAAACAAGTCCCTCCCAAGCTCTGTGTATTGACCCCTTATATATTTGTAGATGTTGATCATGTCCCCTCTTAGTCTCCTCTTTTCCAATGTAAACATGCCTAGCCTTGCAAGCCTTTCCTTGTATTCAAGCGTCTCCATGCCCTTGATTAGTTTGGTCGCCCGCCTCTGAACCTTTTCTAGCTCCAGGATATCCTTTTTGTAATATGGTGCCCAAACTTGCACACAGTATTCAAGATGTGGCCTCACTAGTGATTTATATAATGGGAGTATAATATTCTTGTCCCTTGCATCAATTCCCCGTTTTATGCATGCTAATATCTTATTAGCCTTCTTTGCTGCACTCTCACTTTGGGTACTGCTGCTTAGTTTGTTATCTATGTGAACCCCTAAGTCTTTTTCCAGTACAGAATCCCCTAATATTACCCCATTTAGTATGTAGGTGTTATTTCTGGTCTTGCCCCCACAGTGCATTACCTTACACTTGTCTGTGTTGAATCTCATTCTCCATTTTGCTGCCCATGCTTCCAGTTTAGTTAAGTCGTTCTGAAGAGACTCAGCATCCCCCTCCGTATTTATAACCTTAAACAATTCGTTTTTTGTTTTTTTTTAGCTGTGGCAGATTGGGTCTTTTTTTTTTTGCTTTGGCATATGGCGTAAATGAATCTTGAAAATCAGGGGAGATTACACGTGTTTTTTAATGTATGGAAAACTTGTCATTATGATGCTTGCAGTACAACATGTGCAGGGAGAGTTAAATTTGGGTGGGTTATAATCATAGCCAGATTAAGGGGGGATGCAGGGCATACTGTACCCCGGGCCCCCCTTTGTCAGGGGACCCCCCAGCCAGAGCACACTGACATCACTAGCTTTCCCTCTTAAGCAGCAGCAGAACCAGTGGCCAGAATGCGAGCAGAACAGTATGCAGTGCAGGCAGAGACATAGGAATATCATGTTTCATGAGCTACCGACAGAGCTTTCTGACCAGAGGAGAAATAGGAGGGTAGAGAGACTTGAAAGTGACACAGGGATACCAGCTTCTCCTCTTCCCTGCCTGGGTGTTTGATGCAACTAAACTATTTGGGTCTAGAGATAGAGACACACAGAGAGTCGTTCTGAGTCCTGTCTCAGGGGATAATTCTGGTTGGATTGCAAATCGCGTTCGAATCGGAATTATTGTGTTCGCCCCGCAGGCTCATGCACAGAGAATGCAATTGCCTCTGCCTGCGGTTGCGGGCACGGGGGGGCATGGCAATGCTTCGATTCCAGGGCGGGAGATGGAGCGTTGCATAGGGCGGAGGTGGCCACATGGGTAGAGGGGGGGGGGGGTGCGTTGTGAATGTGGGCATGATCGTGGTGGCTGCATGATGTCACATGAAGCCGCCACGATCGGGAATATGGCGGCGGGCCTCTTATGGGTGCAGCTAAACTGCGCCAGCAGGAGGCATTCTCAATTACTGCTAACAAGCAGAAATTGCGATGAGTTCACAATTTCTGCTTGTTGAAAGGGGGGGGGGGGGGCAGCGGTCAGCATGCTGGGCGACCTTGTGATCCAAAGGATTGTCCCTCCTGGAATGGGACATATTGGGAGGTATGCACAATTTATACATCCCCCACCTTCCATAGGGGCCCCCCTGTCTTAAGTGCCCCGGGCACCCCCAAGGCTTAATCCAGCCCTGGTTATATTGTTTCTGTGCAGGGTAAATACTGGATGCTTTATTGTTATACTACAATTTAATTTCAGTTTGAACACACCCCACCCAAATCTAACTCTCTCTGCACATGTTACACCTGCCCCACCTGCAGTGCACATGGTTTTGCTCATTACTGCGCTTTTTAGATTTGCTTAAAAACCTGAATAAGGCCCTCAAAGCAATGTAATAAATTGTTTCACACACACATATTTGTAATAAATACGGGTCCAATGTCACCACTCTCTCATGATTAATATAAGAAAATAGAAAGAAAGTCTGATTGTATTGTAAAGCACAATGCTACTGTATATAAGAAACTGTTAATAATAATAATAATAATAATAGTAATAATAATTATTATTGTCAGCCATATGCAGGGCTGTAGTGAGTGGTGTGAAAGTGGTGCCATCACACAGGGATCTGGGGCAGCACTAATGCTAACCAGCTGCCTCTGCATATGGCTAGAAGGGTATTTGGAATGGAACACTGTGGCAAATAGTGGTGCTTCATTGCTGCCCGGAGCATCCAAAGGACACTCTGGGGATGCACCCTGCAGAGTGGAGAGCTGCCTAGAACATCCAGGCTGCTCTCCACTTTCTGCTGTTGCTGGTCCTAACCCTCTAATGTGACATCACAGGTTTGGGGTAGGGCAGCACAGGGTGACTGTGAGCCGTGCTCCTCTGCTGACCATGTGCATGTTAAGGTGCAGACAGAGCCGGCCTTAGGCATAGGAAAACTAGGCAAATGCCTAGGGAATTTGGTATGCTTAGGGGCACCAGCAGCTTCTGCTGATTAAAATGATATGCAGCATGCTGATATTCTGTGTGTGACTGCGGCTGTATCTGCATACAAAATGCTACGGTGCAGTGTATTCCTGGAAATCACTGTAATGTAGCATTTCGTATGCCGATATAGCCGCAGTCGCACACAGAATATAGGCATGCTGCATATCATTTTAATCAGCAGAAGCTGGTTGTGCATCCTAGCCACATAGTAATGCAAATAATGTGATGCATTTTCATAAACAAAAGGCACCTGACGTTAGCAGAGCTGCCAGCTGACTCATGCCAGGCATCTCCTGCAGAACTAGCGGCGGTGCTAGGGGGCACCAGCCAAAATCTTGCCTAGGGCATCATATTGGTTAGGGCCGGCTCTGGGTGCAGAATCACTTCCCAATTCCTGGTAATATACTAGATTTGTGTTTTTGCGAATACAAGTGAATGCTAATGTTAAAAATGCTGAAAATTCATCTCAAAGTCCAGCCTGCTGACATTTTAGGATCAGCCCCTTTAAAAAAACTTTAGTTTCTTGTATATCTTATATTAATAATGAGAGTGTGGGAACGTTAGGACTGTTTATGTTTTTTTATTACAGCCTTGGCGCAGTCCTACTTTAACAGATATGATAAAAGTAGGAAAATCAGAATACTATATATACTCTGAGACGGGTGTAGTATGGCTGACCGGCGGTCAGGAGACCGCCGGTCAGCTTACCGACGCCGGCATCCCGGCAGCATACCAATGCTGGTATCCCGGCGGGGAGGGGCGAGTGCAGCAAGCCGCTTGCGGGCTCGGTGGCGGCCTACGGTCGCCACGGATTCTGTTCCCACTCTATGGGTGTCGTGGACACCCACGAGTGGAAATAGTCCCTGATGGTCGGCATGCCGACCATCGGGATAGTGAGGGGTCAGGATGCTAGAGGAGGTCTTGTGACTGTCGGTCTCCCGACCGCCGGTCACATGAATACCACCCTCTGAGACAATGATGTAAGCAGGAGCGGTTCTTGGTGCAGGCAAGCAGTGCCTGCGCCCGGGGGCGCGGCCGCAGGCACCCTGCAGGCACCGCCGCCACAGCAACAGAGGGCACAACTACTGGGGGCACAGCAACAGGGGGTACAGCGACAGGGCACAGCTACAGGGGGCACAGCTACAGGGGGCAAATCAACTGGGAGGCACAACTACTTGGGGCAAATCTGGGGGCATAACTGTGGCCATGCCCCTCCCCTATGAAGCCACGCCCTTATTTTTGCTGCGCGCCCCCGGCGCGCACTAACTGTTTTGCCACACGGGGGTTGGCGCCGCCAGTGGAAACGTTCACACTGGGCGCCAGAAGGTGTAGAACCGGCCCTGGATGTAAGATACTATTTTGATTTCTATCCCAGTCCAGTGCTTGATAACGGGAGTGGGTCCAGAACACCAGACACCCAGTCCATCAATTCTTCTGTGTCAAAGGACCCCTCCTGAAGAAGGTAAGAGCAGGGCAAATCTGGATTTCACTTGAGCATTTGATTTATGAAATAATGTAATACCCTGTAAGGATCCGGGATGGTGTTGTGAGGTGTAACCTGGAGTTACCTCTGTAGTGTATAAATGTTCTCACTACTTCCTTTGGCGTCAACTCTCAATTCAGACCACACCTTGGCAAAGGGTAAAGGGTTCCCCAACCAACCGCAGACAATGAGAAAATGCATTCATACTGTATATATGTTTAGATTTGTTTCGGAATATCTTAACTAAAGAATACAATGGGTCAGTATGATTAAATAATTCATTCGTAAGACATTCGCAAATAACATAGGTTATAGTTTTCAGTAAGGCAATCTTGTATTCACACATAAGTAATGCTCTCTACTTAACATTGCTTTGCTAATCACAGATATGTTCAGCTTTCTCACACCCGCAACTATTCGCGGGTGGGATTGGGTTGCCCTGACTAGTGGGCCCATTTATGGGCACGTACGAAAAGTCACACCCGTGATCCATAGGAAATGCGGGTGTGCTTAGTTGCTGTCAAGATACGTGCAAACGCATCATAGCTATAATGAGGGAGGGCACATCTGTATATTATACCAACTTTACCACAAGTATGGATAAACTGGCTTTTCACCCACAATGTTCCTATAAACCTACTATTATGCTTTAAGGTTTCAAAAATAAACAAACTGTTCCCTTATCACACTGTGTGCTCAACGCAGTAGCGGATCTTGCTACGGGCAAGCAGGATTTTTGCCCGGGGCACCGCCTTCTGAAGGGCGCTGCCGCCTTAGCAAAATCCGCTACTGGTGCTGCCCGGTGCTATGTAGATGCGGTGCTGTGTGGTGCATGTTGAAGTCATCGCGCACCGCACTGCATTGTGGGAGCGGCACATAGACGCTAGAGGTCACAATTGACCTCTAGTGTCTATGCGGTGGTATGGGAGAGACGTCATTATGTCTATCCCATAGATCCGAGGAGCGGTGCCGGCGGCCGGAGACGGAGGGTAGCAGCGGTCGGGAAGCAGGAGCGGGGATTGTGAGTATTAATTAATTTATTTCTTTTTTGTAAGCGGCGCAACTAGGGGGCACAACTCTACAGGGGGCACAGTACTGGGGGAAATACTACTGCGGGCACAACTCTACAGGGGGCACAACTCTACAGGGGGCACAGTACTGGGGGCAATACTACTGTGGGCACAGCTACAGGGGGCATAACTGACCACGCCCCTTCTCAATTAAGCCACGCCCCTATTTTTGCCCTGGGCGCCACAAGGTCTAGATTCGGCCCTGGCTCAACAGAATGTAATCTGAAATGTCCAGGACACTCTACAAGACTAGGACTTCTTTTTAGGTGATAATTTAAGGGGACCCATAAAACATGTCGCTCTGTTACTGTATGTGTAATACTTAATGCAGCAATGTCTACCACAGGTGCTGCTGTGGGTGAGGAAGTGTCTCAGAATGTTGTTTCCCCCTACAGAACATCTTCACACTGGAATATTTTAACTCTGTGGCACTTCAATTCCGAGGCAGACTACAGCAGTAACATGGCTGTCCATTTTTCATACAAAATGTAGCAAGTAAAAGGTCCCAATGGAAATCCACCATTACCTGACAGCAGATTACACCACAGTTCCCAGTACTGAAGAACTTTGGTAGTCCTCTATCCAGTACTCTTAAATAGCGCTACACTGAGATGGACTGGATCACCTGTAATACTCTACTGTGAGCTACACTGGGAATGGTCTGTGGTGTGATCCGTCTCATGGCTTCAGGTTCTCCACGTCCTATGTAAGTGGACAGGAATTATTAAAGGGATAACTACTTTAGGCATTTAGGTCTGTCCTTCCTCCTGGGCACCACATGCAGTTCCAGAGATGCAGCATCTTCTTCACTCTAATTCAGCTGGAGTGGCAGCATCTGGAGAAATAGGGGGTCTATGTACTATGCCTGGGATGGAGATAAAGTATCAGACAATCATCTCCTAAGTACCATGTTACAGGCTGTGTTTGAAAAATTACAGTTATTAGCTGGTTGGTTAGTACTATGGGGCCTATTTATCAAACTATGGCCCAGATTTATCAAGCCTTGGAGAGTTATAAATAGCACAGTGATAAAGTATCAACCAATCAGCTTCTAACTTTCATTTTTCAAAAACAGCTTGTGACATTGAAGTTGGGAGCTGATTGGTTGGTACTTTATTACAGTGCTATTTATCACCCTACAAGGCTTGATAAATGGGGGCCTTTGTCTCCATCCACTTTACCTCTCCAACACTTAGTACATAGACCTCTAAGTTTCCAAAGTCTCATGTTTCATTAGTAAAAGTGGGGTGATAGTCCTGTGGTCCTGGGAAAGCCTGCTGTGTCAGAACATAACTGGAACATTCTCACTTGTAGACTGTAGCTCACAATTAAGTTTTGCTCTTCAATGCAGTAGAAGTATCACTGAAAGGTAGATGAGAAAAATCTGTAAAAGCTGGAAGAGGTGCGAGGGCCTATGGATAAGAAATCACCCATATCAACATTTGAAATGCATATCCCTCCCGCGCCAGAGGCCCAGAATCATCGAACCAAACACTCTCATCATGAGCAGCATGACAGAAGTTGCTTTCACACCCACACTAATAAATTATGGGGCAGCTGTACGAGGGTGCACTATGTGCATTCAGCACATAGCACACGCTAACTGTTGCTTGTACCGCATCATCACAATGTATGATGCGGCACTCTAACAAATCTACACAGCGCATGGTCTCGCTTCATCCTGAGCGCTGTGCCTATACTTATTTGCTGTCCCCCTGATATATTAACGGCGGGACTGTCACTCATCGCTCGTTAAGTCCCCTCTGCCACTTCGCCAGGTCAGGGCTGGCGCTACAGCACTGCAGGTACTTCATAGTGGGTTTTTAAAAAAAACAAACTTTATTTAGTGTCCACGGGTCTTAAGTGCTCCTCTGCGCATGTGCCGGGTTGTGCTGCAAGGCTGAATGTGAGCAGTTGGCGACAGCGCATGAGCACTGCTATGTGTGCCTCTGGTCCCTACCTAACCCATGTCCCCGCCATCTTCGACCATCGCGTGTGACTCCATCGCCACCCCTACCCATAACGATTCCTTGAAGGGACCAGAGGGACATTAATAGATTAGGGAGAAGAGAGAGTAGAAAACACAGCGATAATGCGGAGAAGTGACATAGCAGCCATAATGATCCTTAAACAAATGTTAATGCATCTGCCCCTATATTTCTTTCCTGCCACCAGAAGTTCTCTGTTACTTGGGTTCTATATGACCATGCACAACTGCAGGGCCGTAACTAAATGTGCGCCGAGTGTGTGCTGCCCACAGCACATAGGCACTGTAGGCGCAACTGGCACACTCTCCCCCCATCCAGCGCAAAGTGGCCATGTCGGGCAGCACCCACGCTGTCAGATTTCCTATTGTACCATTGAGAGCTCCGGAGCGCTGCCTTGCACTCGGCAGCGGCGCACACGTAACTTTAGGAGCCGAAGGAAGAGTCCAGCGCAGGAGTGGACCGAAGCAGCATAGGGTGAGTCACAGAGGCGGAGGAAGGTTACAACTGGCAGCGGAAACACACACTTCACTCAGCGGCTCCACGCTGACGTCCCTCACTGTTCAATACACACTATCTACACCCACTCTCTGCTCCCCTCACTCACCCCCGCTCACAGCTTCCTACACTCACCCTCACTGCTGCCTACACCCACTCTCTCTGCTCCGCTCACTCACTGCTCCCTACACCCACTCTCTTTACTCCCCTCACTCACCCACCATCACTGCTCCCTACACCCACTTTCTCTGATCCCCTCACTCACCCACCCACACTGCTCCCTACACTCACCTTCACTGCTCCCTACACCCCACTCTCTCTGCTTACCTCACTGCTCCCTACACTCACCCTCACTGCTCCCTACATCCACTCTCTCTGCTTCCCTCACTGCTCCCTACATCCACTCTCTCTGCTTCCCTCCCTCACTGCTCCCTACACTCACCCTCACAGCTCCCTACACCCACTCTCTCTGCTTCCCTCACTCACTGCTTCTTATACTCACCCTCACTGCTCCCTACACCCACTCTGCTTCCCTCACTGCTCCCTACACTCACCCTCACAGCTCCCTACACCCACTCTCTCTGCTTCCCTCACTCACTGCTCCCTACACTCACCCTCACTGCTCCCTATACCTTTCCTCACTTTTCCCTACACTCAACCTTACTCACTGCTCTCCACAATGACCAGGACCGTAACTAGGTGTGCGCATTTGCCCTGTGGGGGCACCATCTACAGACACCCTGACAGGCTGCCTATTCTCTCATGTGGACTGCTGACGGCCACTCCTCCCGCTCCGCTGTGTACCCTGTCTGCAGCAGAGCAACATTTATTGTGTTCACAAAATACAGGAAATTCATTTCCAGTGAGGTCACTTCCTGTTTTCAGGTATATAAACCCCATACTGGCTTACAGACACTACACCTTGAAAAATACACCCCTTGGTGTCGAAACATGTCGGAGGAGTGATTGTCCAGGGGCTTCACATCCACGCCGATCTTTTGAGCATCAGTATTGTATACAGAACTAATACCCGGGTTCCATCACATGGTTTTGTTTGACTATTATGTATCCACCTATGGTTTTGTGTTCATAAGAGTTAAAGATACCTTTATGACTATTCTGCATATCTATTGAAAGTAAGAACAAAGTGAGCACTATTCTGTTTGTTATCACGGTGGTGCCCCATACTGTAGAGGATTTCTGCACACCACTCTTTTGGGGAGAGGATAAGGGTTTGATAATACCAACCTTCCCTGATCTTCACATAAAATAGAGTTGTTATTTATGCCCCTCTTTCTTCATTTTTCATACCTCCGTCCTCCACATCTGTGAGACATACTGAATGAGGAGAATCCAAATGAATGTTGGTTGAAGGACCATACATCTGCAACAAGTTTGGTGCAAGTACCTTTTTAATGTTTTAGCAGAGCATCTGCCGTCTATCGCCCTCAGCTCCAAGCTCTCACTTGCATGCCCCTATGTTTTTGGTGCGTGCGCTGGCCCAGTTTTTAATGTGGAGGGAGGGGGCGCCGATGTTGTTTCATGCACACAGCGCAAAAATTTCTAGTTACGGCACTGCACAACTGCCTGTCTGGAAATTTTCCCAGTGGCCTGTCAGCACCAAGATATAGTGCATCCAAAATATAAATTGTATGAAATTTATTTTAACCCTTCATCAACTCTTGCAACATTAGAGCTCTTAATCTACAGTACCACAAAAAGAGTCTAGAAAAACTATAATTTTTTTTTAACCATGTTTATAACATTTCACGTATTGTACTACACCAAGAAAAGGGGGATGGGAAACAAGTTCTAGGAATGAGATTAAGTAAGCATTATACATATGTGTTTTACAGGTCTATCCACATGTGGATCATAGTGTAGATAATTTATATTATATGAAATACACATATGACTCAATAGTTTGGAAGTGCTCACTGAGAGTTTTTTTTTGTAGAAAAACACAAGGCAAGAGAAAGTACTTTTGGGTTTGGGGCACTCAGCATATAATTAAAACAAAACTTATTATAGTGTTTCTTCATGTGCATGTAAGGAAAAAAATGAAAATAGATATCTATATGGTGAAACACAGTTTTTAATCCAGATCCATAAAAACAAACATAACAATAATAAACATCATATGTTAAATGTAATGTGCAAATGCATGGATAAATCGATATGTGGGGATCCTTAAGGGGCTGCAAATCTAATGATTACCGGCTGAAATTAGGGCTGTTAACGAACAGTCCTTAAAGCGCGTGAGTCACTGTAGATGGAATACCCGGGTTCAGTCGACCACCCGTGGAATTAATAAGAAATGACCACACGTGGCGCTACCGTTTAAAAAATACAATGAATTGCTTACACAATGATGACAGTAAATATCACTATCAAATCAAATTTCAAAAATCCATCATAGTGTAGATCATCACTCCTAGAATTTAAAGGAGAATCCAATAGTGCAAATAAGAGATGGCACCATAGAGAAATAAGACTTGTTTATTGGTCCCATTCACATAAATACAGATGAATCAATGCTTATCACCCTCATAGGGTTATCACGAAGAGAATCTTCATATAGGCAAATGCAGATCAATCAATTTTTATTCTCCTCATATGGTCGATAAGAGATCAATCTTTGTATAACTAGAACTTAAAAAGAGCAATATAGTGCAATCCTGTTTTTATAAAGAATAAATATTTAATATAACATTGCACTCACATGAAAAAAAATCATAAAAGCATATATCACCAGTTCCCTGGTCAATGTCCCCAACAGTCACGTCAGTCCAGATGTACTTGGAGCGCTTCAGAGAATCAGATGTCACACCCAAAGCAGGGAATATCAATGAAGAAACTCCTGGTTCTGTTGTGGCTGCAAGGTCCAATTGTCCCAGAGTCCCCTTTGTCCTGCTTGAACGCGTTTTCGGATCATACAATCCTTCCTCAGAAGCATCAGTCGACCACCCGCTCAGATGTCTAATTTGCCGTCCACCGACGTGTTTCAACCCGCCTGTATCGAGTCTTTTTCGCAGAAAGGACCTCCCAACTCAATTAGCACAGGCAGAAATGAGGGCCATTTTTGATTTGGGGACATTAAAACCAGGAGGTTTAAATCTCGATTTTGAATTAAAATGGTTTCTTTAATTAATCCCGGTCTTACCTTTTGGTTCTTTTTAATTCTCTCTTTCTATTGGCACTTCTTGGCACATTGGTATTTTTATAAGCACTGGTCACTTTAAAAGATGTGTGACGTTTATGGTTGTTTTTAAGTTTCTATTGTTATTGTTTTTGTTGTATGTTTACAGTCATACATACATATTTCTCTTTTGGAGGTACACTAATTGGAATATGTGGTCCAAACATGAGATGTATAAAGACATTTTGTGAAAACCATGACTGGAATATAACTGACGGCGAATCACGGACATTTAAAAGTGTGAGTAAATGTTGTCATGGTAACTCCTGAAGTGATGTAGCGGATGGAGATGGAAACGGGAAGCCGGACAGACGTGCACAGCAGAGATTCACGGGACTTGTAGTAGCACTAATTGTATAGGAATCAGCTGTGCACGCTGTCCGGGGATTGGACTAAGCCTATTTAAAAGAGGAGGTTTAATTTTGCATGGATATACATCGTAAATCCTACACCTTGAAAAAGACTTGATACAGGCGGGTTGAAACGCATCGGTGGACGTGTAGGGAGACGGGAGCGACAACTACTGTAGACCGGCACATTAGACATCTGAGCGGGTGGTCGACTGAACCCGGGTATTCCATCAGTGACTCACGCGCTTTAAGGACTGTTCGTTAACAGCCCTAATTTCAGCTGGTAATCTTTAGATTTGCAGTCCCTTAGAGACCCCACATATCGATTTATCCATGCATTTGCACTTTACATTTAACATGTGAAGTTTTTTATTGTTATGTTTGTTTTTATGGATCTAGATTTAAAACTGTGCTTCACCATATAGATATCTCTTTCCATTTTTTCCCTACATGCACATGAGGAAAATTACTGCACTCACAGCAGTGGAAAAGAGAAAACGGTGATTGTATCAGTCTATTCCCTCTAAGCGCTGTTATCTGTACATGTCACTTGTGTGTGACCCTAACCCCCCCCCCCCCCCCGGGCAGGTTCTAGGTATTTTGGCGCCCCGGGTGGAGAATAGGGGCGTGGCTTCATACAGGGGCGTGGTCAGTTACGCCCCCTGTAGAGTTGTGCCCCCATTTGTGCCCCCTGTAGCGTAGTGCTGCTTGCACACACACACACAAAAAAATAATACTCACAATCCCCGCTCCTGACCGCTGCAGACCTCCGCCGATGCCGCTCCTCTCCTCAGATCTATGGGAGAGACATCATGACGTCTCTCCCATAGTACAGCATACACAGACACTAGAGGTCAAATATGACCCCTAGCATGTCAGTCCCACAATGCTATGCGGTGCGCGATGACGTCATCGTGCACCGCACAGCAAAGGTACTCTCCAGGAAGGGAAACTAGACGCGTAGCGTCTGGTAGCGTCTAGTTTCTCTTCGTGCTAAGGACCTTTCCCATAATCCCCTGGGTCCATGTCACAATCTATGCCATAGTAAGTATTTTATGACTGCACTGAGGAACAGGGAATAATGGGGATATATACTGCTAGGCATTGGACCCCGCACTGCTTCTTGCCAGGCATACACATGGTTAGCAGGGTTGTGGCTGGGGAATAGGATACAGAGGCACCCACAGAGCTCAGGTAAGGTGTTGCAGAGTAACAGCACCTGTCACTGTGAGGAGACACCACTCAAGCATATTGTGGAGGGCGACTTGGCTGCTTCTCTTTTGAGCCGGCTGCAGCACAGCTCCACCATCCAGCAGCACCATGCGTCCAGCCAGCCGGGGGCCGGGATAGAAGAGCTGCAGGCAATCAGCGAGCTGGTGGGTGGGGCCTGTGAGTGCAGCCGCGAATCAGTAGAGGGAGGGCGGGGCGAGGTGTGTGCAGCGCCGGGTCTGCATTCTTATGCTCAGTGCCGGGCTCGGAAGGTCCTCTCCAGGAAGGGAAACTAGACGCGTAGCGTAGCGTCTAGTTCCCTTCACTGCGGGGGACACAGCAGGGGGCACAGTAGCGGATCTTGCCATGGTGCGGCGCCCTCCGGATGGCGCCGGCGCCCTTCGGAAGGCGGCGCCCCGGGCAAAATTCCTGCTTGCCCGTGGCAAGATCCGCTACTGCTCCTCCCCTCGCCCCACCCCGCCTAACCCTAAACTTTCCCGGGTTGCCTAACCCTAAGTCCCCCTCCCCACAGCTTAACCCTAACCCTCAAACCCACAGTCTAACCCTAACCCTAACCCTCCCACCGCAGCTTAATCCTAACCCACCCATGGTTTACCACTCCGCAGGCATGGCAAATCCTCATTCGGGATCCTGGCATTCAGGATCCTAGCACCAGGATAGTGATCAATGTTGGGATGCCGGCGTTGGCATTCCGAGTAGTGTCGGGATTCCAGCATCTGCATTTTGACTGCCTGGATCCCGACCACCGGGATCTTGACCGGATCCCAGGATAGTTACTACCTCATTCTCTCAAGCATCTACTTCCAAAAAAAAGTCTTGTGGACAGGGCCAGACTGCCCATCTGGCACTTCTGGCAAATGCCAAAAGGGCCAATGGCCTGATGAGCCAGTCCGACCACTCAGACAGGCGGGCTGGCTTAGCAGAGCAGCTTCACAGCACTCTGCAGGGCTATCTGGCACCTGGAGACAAAAGCTGGCCTAGCAGCTCTGCCTGTCAGCGCTCTGCTCAACCGCCCAACAAACAGAATCATGGGAGCATGCCGCTAAGTCAAGCCTTTTTGTGCCACGACTATGCCCCCTTTCGGCTACGTACACACATGCGCACTACTATGCCAGGGCCCCTGTACAGCCACAGTCCATCAGTGCTTGTGCATCAGGATAAATTAACACTGGCACAGACTGAAAAGCTTTCTTGAGCTGATTGAAAGCATGTTGTGAATGACATTTCCATACAAATGGTACTTTATTTGGGTGAGGGCTGTCAGAGACTGTACAAACTTTTAATAAATCATTGATAATAATTATCAAAACTCAAAAAGCACTGAATAGTCTTCATATTGGATTGTTCTGGCCATTCGTGAATTGCCCATGTCTTATTCATGTCCAAATCAATTCTACTATTAGACTTTATGAGCCCTGGTTCTGTTCTCAGCTGGGAACAAAGCAAAAAAGAGCAAGTAACTGTGCACCTAGACAATCCAGGTCCAGATTAAAGGCTTTGTGGGCCTGGGGCTGAAAATGTTCAAGACCTATTATGAGACGTAGAGGGGGTGTGACCTGTGGCGGGCCTACATTTTTAGAGCTCTGAAGCTTGAACAGCGCTCAGCACCAGCAAAATTACTTTGACACCTCCTTGTCCCGGGCTCCTTATCACCTTTCATTGCTCCCAGCCTCCTTACTAGGACAGGCCCTCCACCATTCCTGGGAATATCACAAAGAGAAGTTTTGTAGGCTCGGAAATGGTAATTTAAAACAGATACACGTTTCATGCTATTTACAGAGCGCAAATCACAAAGCTAGATTACAACTTCCAGCTTCTCCCGTGGTACTAAGTGGCACGCATCCAAGCTGTAAAAGCAGCTATGCTGTACTAGGAGCTTGGTTGTCATGGTGTTATTGGTGATTAGCTATAACCATGCACTACATAAAAACTAGAGATGAAAATATTATTTTTGGTGTTAAAATCCATGTGAGATGAATGATGATATTATCACTAAAATAACCGTATTTTAATAACACACACTTGAAAACTCCATCAACTTTGTTTAAAAATGTAATCATTAAAAAAAAAGTTGCTTCAGGGCCCCACTGGGATTAATGGGCACTGAAGCTTAATCTTCATTAGTTTCACAGTAGATCCACTCCTGGGTGTGACCAATGCTGTGTGGGTGCCACAAGGGTATGTACACCCCACTACACTATCAGCCCCAATGTCTCCTATAAAAATTGCATAATTTTGTGAGGAAAATAGAAATACAATTGTAATGCCATGACCAGCTGGGCAGTCATGATGATGGGCCTATTTTGGGGGGTAATTTAGACCTGATTGCTGTTGTGCGAATTTGCAATGTGGCCAATTATCGATTGACTGCACATGCGTATGGATCATAGTGCGCACATGTGAGGCCAAACTGCGAAAAAATCCTGCGTCTTTTTTTATTGCTAGGCGTATGCAAGTTGATTGACAGGAAGCGGATGTTTGGGGTTGGTAACTGGCCATTTTCTGGGATTGTCAGGAAAAACGCTGGCGTTCCCAAGCGTTTGCAGGGAGGGTGTGTGACGTCAGCTCTGGCCCCCGAATAGCCTGTTTCTATCGCACTGTAGGAGTAGGTCCTGGGCTATGCACAGACTGGAAAAAAAAATTGATGGTTAACGAGTTGCGAACGGATTTGCAGCTGACTGGCGTTTGCAAAGCTTTTCACTCGGCATATGCAGACTTTCACGGACTATTCACTCTCCTGGGTGGCAACAATCTGCAAATTTGCAGAGGAACAATCAGGTCTGAATTAGGCCCTTTTTGTGGAGGCCTGGAGCTGTAGTCATATTTTCCCCATTCTTAATTTGACCCAGATGTTAGAAGTGTAGTGCGCTACTGCACAGTCTCCAACAACATAGCTTCTCAATGGATGCTTAATTTTCCTTACCAAGATAGCCGCCAATACTTACACTACAAATGCGTGATGCCATTTTGTTTACTATGTATGCGTGATACAGTGGAGGGCAGACAGAGCTGGACTGGACATCTGGCGCTTCTGGCAAACACCAGAAGGGCCGATGGCCATCCGCAAGCCCACCTGAGCAGCACTGCCTCCTGGCATTGTGCTCAGTGGGTGGAGATTCTGGGGGGCATGGCTTGGCGGCCATTGCTGACTGACATACTTCATTTGACCATCATGCCTGTCTGCAGAATACAGTTCTCCTGGAGGCTCCTCCACAAGCCTACCTCTCTCTACCCGCTTCTGCAGCCTCCCTGGTTACTGGTGGAAACTTCGGTCCACCCTTTGATGCTAGACATATGGATTCTTGGTCTGCTCTGTGGCCATCTCACCCACAACTGGCTGGCCCGGTAACAGCTCTCTGCTGGCTCCCTTGTGGTCGAGCCCTGGACTCCTTCCTGCCTGGGCTGCGAATAAGGTCCTGGCTGCTGCCCAGTGAAGAACTGTAAGCTGGGATATTCTCCCACTTTGAACCCGTGGACCAAATCCTGACGTCATCCGTCGGCCATGGCTACAGGACATATTGGGGCTTGTTTGATGTTCTCCCCTGACCTCAACAAGATTTGTAGAAAACCAAAGATATGTAGAAAACCAAATAGGCTGCAAACTCAAAGTTCTGAAATCTGATATTGGTGGAGAATATCTTAAAGGAGAGGTGGAACAATTCTTGAGAAAATATGGAATAGGGCATTATTTGATCATTGCTTATAGTTCTGAGCAAAACGATGTTAGTGAACAAGCAACCCATACACTAATGTAGAAAGCGTGATCTATTTCTGAAGGACGCAAAACTAGAGAATCAGTTTTGGGTGGAAGTCGTGTCCACAGCAGTTTACAAAAAGAATCATTCTACAAAAGTTGCTTAAAAACATGACACCAGTTGAAGCCTGATAAAAAAACACCTAAGAATATTTGGAAGTACTGCTTTTGTCCATATACCATGTTGGATTCAAAATCAGTAAAGTGCACAGTGCTTGGCTATTGCCATGAAAGCAAAGGTTACAGAATATGGATTACAAGTACAGGGATGTTGTATTTAAAGAAGAAAACGGATTTTGACATACAGAGCAAGTATGTTTCATTGGACACAGCTGCAGATAAATCTGAACCAGAAACTACCAGCATTGAGTTCTAACCACAATAAAGATCATCTGCTAGAACAAATATTGGCAAGCCACCCAGAAGATATGCATTTTTGTTTTGTTTTGCATTCATTCTGTCTTGAGAAATTCAAAAGCCAAAGTAAAAAACTGATTGCTATGAATGGAAATCTAAAGTGGGAGAAGAGACTAGAACATAAGAACATAAAAGTCAAGAACATAAAAGGCATCAAGATTTGTGTCAGTGACACCAATTGAAAAGTTATATAGATGTGTCCTCTTGCATCTTTGCTCTAAATGCGGCATTCGGGCCTCCAAATCCCCGCATGTCGTGGCATAGCGTCTTGTACCGAAAAGCCATGGCGTGAATCCACGCCATGCAATACACAGTTTAACCGCTGGGTGGGGAATGCTCCATGGATGAAACTTCAGTACTGATAACAGTACAGTATTGTGTCAGTGGATGGTGATCCCTGATATACGGCCAATCACAGTCGGGCAGTGTAAACAGTCATTGTGCTTGGCACCTCCTCCCAAGCTTAATTTCTACAGTATTCTACAGTACAGTACACTATACACTACACTGAACAGCATTTTGCCATGAATGCAGAGCCTGAGTGGCCCTCTTCCCCTGTCACACTGTGTGCTCATATAGCACCTGACCATTCATCCTGTCACCCTGTGGACCCATCTGTATTGGTTCATGTCACTGAATGCCTTTCTGTCGTTTTATCTTGGATGTCATCTCGCCACCTCAAACTTAATATTTCAAAGACAGAGTTAATTATATTTCCACCGGCCAATAGTAGGTACCAACCTGATATCTCTATCACTGTTAAGAACTCGACAATCTACCCTACCCCACAAGCCTACTGACTAGGTGTCACTCTTGACTCAGAACTGTCCTTTGCTCCCCACATTCAATCTGTCTCAAAATCCTGTTACATGCATCTTAAAAAACATATCCAAAATACGACCATACCTTACACAAGACACAGCAAAAAATAAGAATTTACTTACCGATAATTCTATTTCTCGTAGTCCGTAGTGGATGCTGGGGACTCCGTCAGGACCATGGGGATTAGCGGCTCCGCAGGAGACAGGGCACAAAAGTAAAAGCTTTAGGACTAGGTGGTGTGCACTGGCTCCTCCCCCTATGACCCTCCTCCAAGCCTCAGTTAGGATACTGTGCCCGGACGAGCGTACACAATAAGGAAGGATTTTGAATCCCGGGTAAGACTCATACCAGCCACACCAATCACACTGTACAACTTGTGATCTGAACCCAGTTAACAGCATGATAACAGAGGAGCCTCTGAAAAGATGGCTCACAACAATAATAACCCGATTTTTGTAACAATAACTATGTACAAGTATTGCAGACAATCCGCACTTGGGATGGGCGCCCAGCATCCACTACGGACTACGAGAAATAGAATTATCGGTAAGTAAATTCTTATTTTCTCTGACGTCCTAAGTGGATGCTGGGGACTCCGTCAGGACCATGGGGATTATACCAAAGCTCCCAAACGGGCGGGAGAGTGCGGATGACTCTGCAGCACCGAATGAGAGAACTCCAGGTCCTCCTCAGCCAGGGTATCAAATTTGTAGAATTTTGCAAACGTGTTTGCCCCTGACCAAGTAGCAGCTCGGCAAAGTTGTAAAGCCGAGACCCCTCGGGCAGCCGCCCAAGATGAGCCCACCTTCCTTGTGGAATGGGCATTTACAGATTTTGGCTGTGGCAGGCCTGCCACAGAATGTGCAAGCTGAATTGTACTACAAATCCAACGAGCAATCGTCTGCTTAGAAGCAGGAGCACCCAGCTTGTTGGGTGCATACAGGATAAACAGCGAGTCAGTTTTCCTGACTCCAGCCGTCCTGGAAATATATATTTTCAGGGCCCTGACAACGTCTAGCAACCTGGAGTCCTCCAAGTCCCTAGTAGCCGCAGGCACCACAATAGGTTGGTTCAGGTGAAACGCTGACACCACCTTAGGGAGAAACTGGGGACGAGTCAGCAGTTCTGCCCTGTCCGAATGGAAAATCAGATATGGGCTTTTGTGAGACAAAGCCGCCAATTCTGACACTCGCCTGGCCGAGGCCAGGGCCAACAGCATGGTCACTTTCCATGTGAGATATTTCAAATCCACAGATTTGAGCGGTTCAAACCAATGTGATTTGAGGAATCCCAGAACTACGTTGAGATCCCACGGTGCCACTGGAGGCACAAAAGGGGGTTGTATATGCAGTACTCCCTTGACGAATGTCTGGACTTCAGGAACTGAAGCCAATTCTTTCTGGAAGAAAATCGACAGGGCTGAAATTTGAACCTTAATGGACCCCAATTTGAGGCCCATAGACACTCCTGTTTGCAGGAAATGCAGGAATCGACCGAGTTGAAATTCCTCCGTGGGGGCCTTCCTGGCCTCACACCACGCAACATATTTTCGCCAAATGCGGTGATAATGTTGTGCGGTCACCTCCTTCCTGGCTTTGACCAGGGTAGGTATGACCTCTTCCGGAATGCCTTTTTCCCTTAGGATCCGGCGTTCAACCGCCATGCCGTCAAACGCAGCCGCGGTAAGTCTTGGAACAGACAGGGTCCTTGCTGAAGCAAGTCCCTTCTTAACGGCAGAGGCCATGGGTCCTCTGTGAGCATCTCTTGAAGTTCCGGGTACCAAGTCCTCCTTGGCCAATCCGGAACCACGAGTATAGTTCTTACTCCTCTCTGTCTTATAATTCTCAGTACCTTGGGTATGAGAGGAAGAGGAGGGAACACATACACTGACTGGTACACCCACGGTGTTACCAGAGCGTCCACAGCTATTGCCTGAGGGTCCCTTGACCTGGCGCAATACCTGTCCAGTTTTTTGTTGAGGCGGGACGCCATCATATGTCCACCTTTGGTTTTTCCCAATGGTTCACAATCATGTGGAAGACTTCCGTGTGAAGTCCCCACTCTCCCGGGTGGAGGTCGTGCCTGCTGAGGAAGTCTGCTTCCCAGTTGTCCACTCCCGGAATGAACACTGCTGACAGTGCTATCACATGATTTTCCGCCCAGCGAAGAATCCTTGCAGCTTCTGCCATTGCCCTCCTGCTTCTTGTGCCGCCCTGTCTGTTTACGTGGGCGACTGCCGTGATGTTGTCCGACTGGATCAGCACCGGCTGACCTTGAAGCAGAGGTCTTGCTAGGCATAGAGCATTGTAAATTGCCCTTAGCTCCAGTATATTTATGTGGAGAGAAGTCTCTAGACTTGACCACGTTCCCTGGAAATTTCTTCCCTGTGTGACTGCTCCCCAGCCTCTCAGGCTGGCATCCGTGGTCACCAGGATCCAATCCTGAATGCCGAATCTGCGGCCCTCTAGTAGATGAGCACTCTGCAGCCTCCACAGAAGAGACACCCTTGTCCTCGGAGACAGGGTTATCCGCTGATGCATCTGAAGATGCGATCCGGACCATTTGTCCAGCAGATCCCACTGAAAAGTTCTTGCGTGAAATCTGCCGAATGGAATCGCTTCGTAAGAAGCCACCATTTTTCCCAGGACCCTTGTGCAATGATGCACTGACACTTTTCCTGGTTTTAGGAGGTTCCTGACTAGCTCGGATAACTCCCTGGCTTTCTCCTCCGGGAGAAACACCTTTTTCTGGACTGTGTCCAGAATCATCCCTAGGAACAGCAGACGTGTCGTCGGGATCAGCTGCGATTTTGGAATATTTAGAATCCACCCGTGCTGTTGTAGCAGTACCCGAGATAGTGCTACTCCGACCTCCAACTGTTCCCTGGACTTTGCCCTTATCAGGAGATCGTCCAAGTAAGGGATAATTAAGACGCCTTTTCTTCGAAGAAGAATCATCATTTCGGCCATTACCTTGGTAAAGACCCGGGGTGCCGTGGACAATCCAAACGGCAGCGTCTGAAACTGATAATGACAGTTCTGTACTACGAACCTGAGGTACCCTTGGTGAGAAGGGCAAATTGGGACATGAAGGTAAGCATCCTTGATGTCCAGGGACACCATATAGTCCCCTTCTTCCAGGTTCGCTATCACTGCTCTGAGTGACTCCATCTTGAATTTGAACCTTTGTATGTAAGTGTTCAAAGATTTCAGATTTAGAATAGGTCTCACCGAGCCGTCTGGCTTCGGTACCACAAATAGTGTCGAATAATACCCCTTTCCCTGTTGTAGGAGGGGTACTTTGATTATCACCTGCTGGGAATACAGCTTGTGAATTGCTTCCAATACTGCCTCCCTGTCGGAGGGAGACGTTGGTAAAGCAGACTTCAGGAACCTGCGAGGGGGAGACGTCTCGAATTCCAATCTGTACCCCTGGGATACTACCTGTAGGATCCAGGGGTCCACTTGCGAGTGAGCCCACTGCGCGCTGAAACTCTTGAGACGACCCCCCACCGCACCTGAGTCCGCTTGTAAGGCCCCAGCGTCATGCTGAGGACTTGGCAGAAGCGATGGAGGGCTTCTGTTCCTGGGAAGAGGCTGTCTGCTGCAGTCTTTTTCCCTTTCCTCTACCCCGGGGCAGATATGACTGGCCTTTTGCCCGCTTGCCCTTATGGGGACGAAAGGACTGAGGCTGAAAAGACGGTGTCTTTTTCTGCTGAGAGGTGAGTTGGGGTAAAAAGGTGGATTTTCCAGCTGTTGCCGTGGCCACCAGGTCCGAAAGACCGAACCCAAATAACTCCTCCCCTTTATACGGCAATACTTCCATATGCCGTTTGGAATCCGCATCACCTGACCACTGTCGTGTCCATAAACATCTTCTGGTAGAAATGGACATCGCACTTACTCTTGATGCCAGGGTGCAAATATCCCTCTGTGCATCACGCATATATAGAAACGCATCTTTTAAACGCTCTATAGTCAATAAAATACTGTCCCTGTCCAGGGTATCAATATTTTCAGTCAGGGACTCCGACCACGCCACCCCAGCGCTGCACATCCAGGCTGAGGCAATCGCTGGTCGCAGTATAACACCAGTATGTGTGTATATACTTTTTAGGACATTTTCCAGCTTCCTATCAACTGGCTCCTTGAGGGCGGCCGTATCAGGAGACGGTAACGCCACTTGTTTTGATAAGCGTGTGAGTGCCTTATCCACCCTAGGGGGTGTTTCCCAACGCGCCCTAACTTCTGGCGGGAAAGGGTATAATGCCAATAATTTCTTAGATATCAGCAATTTTTTTATCGGGGGAGACCCACGCATCATCACACACTTCATTTAATTCTTCTGATTCAGGAAAAACTACGGGTAGTTTTTTCACACCCCACATAATACCCTTTTTTGTGGTACTTGTAGTATCAGAAATATGCAAAGCCTCCTTCATTGCCGTGATCATATAACGTGTGGCCCTACTGGAAAATACGTTTGTTTCTTCACCGTCGACACTGGAGTCAGTGTCCGTGTCTGTGTCTGTGTCGACCGACTGAGGTAATGGGCGCTTTAGAGCCCCTGACGGTGTTTGAGACGCCTGGACAGGCACTAACTGACTTGCCGGCTGTCTCATGTCGTCAACAGTTTTTTGTAAAGTGCTGACACTATCACGTAATTCCTTAAATAAGACCATCCAGTCAGGTGTCGACTCCCTAGGGGGTGACATCACTAATACAGGCAATTGCTCCGCCTCCACACCATTTTCCTCCTCATACATGTCGACACACGCGTACCGACACACAGCACACACACAGGGAATGCTCTGATAGAGGACAGGACCCCACTAGCCCTTTGGGGAGACAGAGGGAGAGTTTGCCAGCACACACCAGAGCGCTATATATGTATAGGGACAACCTTATAAATAAGTGTTTCTCCCTTATAGCTGCTATATATGTTTTTATATGCCAAATTAGTGCCCCCCCCCCTCTCTTTTTTACCCTGTTTCTGTAGTGCAGGACTGCAGGGGAGAGTCAGGGAGATGTCCTTCCAGCGGAGCTGTGAGGGAAAATGGCGCTTGTGTGCTGAGGAGATAGGCTCCGCCCCCTTCACGGCGGCCTTTCTCCCGCTTTTTATGAGGTAAAATGGCAGGGGTTAAATACATCCATATAGCCCAGGAGCTACATGTGATGTATTTTTTACCATAAATAGTGTTTTCATTGCGTCTCAGGGCGCCCCCCCCCAGCGCCCTGCACCCTCAGAGACCGGAGTGTGAAGTGTGCTGAGAGCAATGGCGCACAGCTGCAGTGCTGTGCGCTACCTTTCTTGAAGACAAGATGCCTTCTGCCGCCGATTTCTGGACCTCTTCACTCTTCTGGCTCTGTAAGGGGGCCGGCGGCGCGGCTCCGGGACCCATCCATGGCTGGGCCTGTGATCGTCCCTCTGGAGCTAATGTCCAGTAGCCAAGAAGCCCAATCCACTCTGCACGCAGGTGAGTTCGCTTCTTCTCCCCTTAGTCCCTCGATGCAGTGAGCCTGTTGCCAGCAGGACTCACTGAAAATAAAAAACCTAAGTCTATACTTTTATTCTAAGCAGCTCAGGAGAGCTACCTAGATTGCACCCTTCTCGGCCGGGCACAAAAACCTAACTGAGGCTTGGAGGAGGGTCATAGGGGGAGGAGCCAGTGCACACCACCTAGTCCTAAAGCTTTTACTTTTGTGCCCTGTCTCCTGCGGAGCCGCTAATCCCCATGGTCCTGACGGAGTCCCCAGCATCCACTTAGGACGTCAGAGAAACTCTAATCCATGCTTTCATTAGCTCCCGCATTGATTATTGCAATAGTCTTCTTACTGGTCTTACCAAAAAGAGACTCTCGCCACTACAATCCATTCTGAATGGAGCTGCGAGGCTAATCTTCCTCGTTGGACATTCATCTTCTGCAGATCCGCTCTGTCAGTCCCTCCATTGGTTACCTGTATTCTACCATATTCAGTATAACTTACTTTTACTCACACATAAGGCCATTAATCAAACTACACCAATGTATATCGCTTCGCTTATCTCAAAATATCTCCCAACCCGACCTCTCTGCTCTTCACAAGATCTATGTCTCTCATCCACACTCATTACTCACTTCCCTGCACGATTGCAGGACTTCCTTCGGGCTGCACCCATTCTGTGGAATGCGCTACCTCGCACAATAACTCTCCCTTATGGGTCTATTTACTAATCCTTGGACTGAGATAAAGTGGATGGAGATAAAGTACCAGCCAATCAGCTCCTAACTCATTTTTCAAACACAGCCTGTGGCATGGCAGTTAGGAGCCGATTGGGTTAGTAAATATAGACCCCTCAGTCTCCAAACCTTCAAGCTTTCCGAGAAAACTCACCTCTTCAGGCTAGTTTATCACATTCTAGAACCGCTCACTCAACCTTCATAAGCTTTCCTATCCAATTATATCCCTACTGTACAGTCCATACATATATCCTCCAGAGATGTAGTTAATATCCTGGCTGTCAGGATCCCGGCGTTCAGGATCCCGATGCCAGAATCCGGACAGCCGAGAATGCCAACAGCCTTGCCATGGCGATTCCCACTCGTGGCAATAGAACCTGTAGCGAGCACAGCGAGCCACCTTGCCTGCAGTGTGGTGAGCGCAGCGTACCTGCAAGGGGCCTCCATGCGGTAACCCCGCTGTCAGCACTCTGGTGGGCGGGATGCTGCCGTCGGGATATTGACAGTTGGCATCCCGTCCACCAGGATTTTATATCCAACCCATCCTCCACATATTTTTTCTTCCTTCATTTTCCCTTCCTTTTGATATTGGAATATCATTGCTGTCATGTGATATCATGCAGCCCACCTAGAACCTTTGCAAACCGGTGGACAACTATGCAATAGATAGCACCTATCCTTGTGAATCAATGCCTATTTCCCTATAGACTGTAAGTTTGCGAGCAGGGCCTTCCTACCTTTATGATTGTTTGTTATTTCCCAGTTTTGTGTTATCATTGTGTCCAATTGTAAAGCACAACGGAATTTGCTGCACTATATAAGAAACTGTTAATAAATAATAATAAATAAATAAATAAATAAATACATATAGTACCTGACCCCTCTCCTGTCAACCTGTGCACTCATATAGTACCTGACCTCTTTAACCTGTGCGATCATATAGTGCCTGACTACCTCTCTCATGTCTCACTGTGCACCCATATAGTACATGACCCTTCTACCCTTTCACACTGTATGCCCATATAGTACCTGACACCCTGTCCCCCAGTGCAACCATATACTGTACACTGTAGTACCTGTCCCTCTTCTCCTGTCACCCTATGCTCTTATATAATACCTGGCCCATATTGCCCATCACCCTGTGTGCCCAAATAGTACCTGATCCCTCTTCTCTGTCACATGGTGTGCCCATATAGTACCTGACCCATCTTTCTCTGTCACTCTGTGCGCTCGTACCTGACCCCTCTCCCCTGTGCACCCATACAGTTCCGGACCCCTCTCCTTCATCACACTGGTGCCCATATA
This sequence comes from Pseudophryne corroboree, assembly GCF_028390025.1. NCBI lineage: Eukaryota > Metazoa > Chordata > Amphibia > Anura > Myobatrachidae > Pseudophryne > Pseudophryne corroboree. The sequence continues at coordinate 847,714,281 of NC_086444.1, read as the reverse complement.
GTAACTGTCCCATCTTGCCCTGTCACCCTGTGCACCCGTACCTGACCCCTCTCCCATGTGCACCCATATAGTACTTGACCCATCTCCTTGTGCACCCATATAGTACAAGACCCATCTCCCTTGTCACCATGTATGCCCAAATAGTACCTGACCCCCTGACCCCCAGTGCATTCATATGGTACTTGACACCGCCTCATGTCTTCTGGGCACACATGACACCCCCTCTCCTGTCACCCTGTACATCCAAATACAGTAGCTCCTTTTATTCTGTGAGTCCATACTGTATATTGTTTGACACCCTGAATTGCCATATATTGCCTCACAGCACTCCCTTGTCAACCAGTGCTTTATACAGTTAAACAAAAAGTTTATGATGTATGTATATCACCGTAAAACATTTAACTGTATAAAACATTTTTTTTTCAAAAATCACGCAATTTTTTTTTTATTTCTTTAAATGATAAAATTATTCATATAATTGCCATCTAGCACTTATTCAGTATCATTTTATTAACAAATCTGCAGATTTGTTAGGAAATTTATACTGGATCAGGCCAAAATAGCAACATAATCTGATACTAAACAAAATCAACCATTTTAGAGGCATTTTTGGAAAAAAATATTATCCAGTTAAGAGGTTAGCAGTGGCCTTAGTTTAAAAGTAAAAAACAACTACACATACTGAGGTTCAGATTTGATTTGGAGTTGGGAGTAAAGCAAAAAAGAGCAAGGAACTGTGCACCTTGGAAAAACCATGTTGCACAGCAGGTGAGGTAAATTTAGGGTACAGTATACAGTGAATTTCCCGACTGTTGGGATCTCGGCAGTCGAAATACCAATGCCAGAATCCCAACAGCGGAGACAGTGCCGGCGATCAAAATCCCAACAGATGCCCAGTAATCCCTCTAGGGTGGTGGTCCACGCCACCACCCAAGGGGGAATAGAATGTTGTGATCAGTGAAGCCCACGAGGGGACACGCTGCGCTAGTTGTCGGGATTTTGACTATCGGGATTCCGGCGTTGGTCTCCTGACCGCCGGGATCTTGACAGTCGGGAATTCATACTGAATCCAAATTTAAACTGTGCAAAGATATTTAAATTTGGAAGGGGTGTGTCCAAACTGAATCCAAATTGCTGTGTCAAATAAAGCTGTACAGTATTTGTGGTCCATGCAAAGTCAGCCAGTATTTACCCTGAATGCAAAAAATGTTATGTATTTGCTGGGTGGTATTCATGTGACCGCCGGTCAGCTGACCGACAGTCACATGACCTCCTCCACCAGCTCGACGGCTCACTATCCCGATGGTCGGCATGCCGACCAACAGGGACTATTTCCACTCGTGGGTGTCCACGACACCCATAGAGTGGGAATAGAACCCGTGGTGACCGCAGGTCGCCACCGAGCCCGCAGCGTGGCGAGCGCAGCGAGCCCGCAAGGGGCTTGCTGCACTCGCCCCTCCCCACCGGGATCCCGGCGTTGGTATGCTGCCGGGATCCCGGCGTCAGTAAGCTGACTGGCGGTCTCCTGACCGGCGGTCAGCAGTACTACACCCAGATACTCCACCCGCATTGCACCATGCTTTGTCTCAGGTGTTGAAAATCTGTGTACAACTTGGTGGTTTAGCAGTGTTATATACATACCAGCGGAGATGCAACAAAACCAGAGCACAAGTCCAGTAAGCCTTAAACAGGTTGTGTGGTTTATAGAATAGGTTATTGTACAGTCGTATCCACTGTTACACTAGATGTCCAAACCATGAAGCAGAGCTTGCAGCGGAGCGAGGTTAGGTAGCTCACCAGGATCCGGTCTCTAGGTCGATAGTAACTAGGTTGACACTATCTAGGTCGACCACTATTGGTCGACAGTAACTAGGTTGACAGAGATTCTAGGTCGACAGGGTCTCTAGGTCGACATGTTCTAGGTCGAGAAGGTCAAAAAGTCGACATGAGTTTATCACAATTTTTTTTTAACTTTTTCATATTTAACAATCCATGCGGACTATGATTGGGAATAGCAACCTGTGCCGAGCGCAGTGGTAGCGGAGCGAGCCATGCAAGGAGACACGGTGCAGTAAATGGGGTTCCCAGTCACTGTACGGAGAAAACTACACCAAAAAAACATTAAAAACTCATGTCGACCTTTTGACCTCTCGACCTAGAACTTGTCGACCTAGAGACCCTGTCGACCTAGCATCCCTTTTGACCTAGTTACTGTCGACCAATAATGGTCGACCTAGACACTGTCGAGTATCTACCTTCCATACCACACCCAGATCACCAGCTGATGACTGTATCAGGTGCAGGCGCAGGAACAGCTGTCATAACAGGCATTGTTCTCAGGTCTCAGCTGTCCTCCTCTGTATCGCACATACACAGTCAACAAGATGGCGCCATGAATGTGCAGTTATAGTATTGGTGCCCATTGATAGCGTATGTTAACCTATTCAGGTCTGATTATGAATTCTCTTCAGTCATCAGTCAGAATGCTGTTTCCCTTAGCAACCGGTTGGAGATCAGTGAATGAATAAGTGACACAGGATCATTGTGTAACCTAAGCAGTTCATAGTTGATCTGTTAGGGGGCCATCATGGCTTTATTTTTATAGCAGAAGAACAAAGGATTCATGTGTGCCAATACAATTAGCCAATCAGCATACACCATGTATGTCTTGAAAACTGAAACACGTCATCTGTCAAACAATATTATAAATTGCAATTAAAACATATTTATTGCTTTGCGATTATCAGCTTTCCCGGAACATCCCTTCTGGAGGTCAGGACAGGTCAAAATCCTCCCCAATGTTCAGAACTTTTGGCGATATGCTTGACTGGCCTTGGAATACATCTGGCGTTATAACAATGAGTAATTCATGCTTTGAAATACAATGTTGCTTATAATATATCTGTGAAGCTTCTTAAGGAAACACTAACCTAAAGAAGTGAGGAGCAGTAAATATCTTTGTTAAATGTGAAAAAGCTTGAATCAATATATATTTGCCATTTAAAGGAAGCTCATACACTATCATTTCCCCTCTTTTTGATTCCACTTTTTCTCCCTAATATCTACCTACACTATCTAGGCCTGAACTATTTTCTTTCAGTAAACCAGTCCCCTGGACTTATAGTCCAAACCTTGGGGATTACCCCTAACAACAATCAAAGGATAAGCAACTTCATTCTTCTGGCTGGAGAGTCACTGTCAACTTCTTCAAGTGGGATGCATGTAATCAAGTATCACGACCTTTCACCTTAATTTAAGGTAGACATGGTTAGCAGCACTTGATGTGGACCATCATATCTTGGTTTAAAGGTCTTTCTCACATGTCTCTTTAAATAGACCCAATCTCCTGGATTTAGCTTATGCGTAGCTGATCCTTCTGGGTCTGGAATGGAAGAAAACACTCGGCAATGGAGGTTAGTCAATGTTTTACAGACCTCCTGTACATAACCTGTAAAAATCATCATGATTATGTTGTAATTGTTGTGGATAATAACAACCTGTTCTTAGAGCTGACCCAAACACTATTTCATATGGAGTCAGTTTACTAGGTTTCATGGGTGTGGTCCTAATATTAAACAAGACTATAGGTAGGCATTCTGGACAAGTTCTTTTGGTTTCTGTCATTTTCTGTAGTTTTAGCTTAAGGTCAAAGTTCAGATGTCCCCCCTCCCACTCGCCTGGGGCTGGTAAGGCACATGGAAGGCCTGCTGTACCCCCAAATCTTTCATTATATGCAGCATGACTTCTCTTGTGAAATGTGTACCTCTATCTGATTCTATAACCTCAGGTATCCCAAATCTACATACTACTTCTGCTATCAGTTTCTTTGCAGTGGTTTTTGCTTACTGGCCAGGCTTCGGCCCAGTGACTAAACATGTCCGTTGCTACTAGTACATATTCATATGGACTGCTTCGTCGCCACTGTATATAGTCAATTTGTAGTCTTTCAAATGGGTAAGAGGCTTTGGGTATAGTTCCTAGAGGTGTCTTGGTTCTTTTTCCTGGATTGCTGATTCCACAGATCCAGCATCCTGCTACAAAGTTTGTTGCAGCTTTATTGAAGCCTGGAGCTATCCAATGCTCTTGTAATATAGGTGGAAATAGAGCTGCTGGTAGACAGTACTTCAATTCTCTTGACTTCCAAAGTCCATGTTCATCTTCTTCTGCCCCCAATCGTCTCCATTTCTCCTTTTCTCCTTGTGATGCTTGTTGTTGAATTTTGATCAGCTCCTGTTCACTAGGCATTTGCTTCACGTCTTGAGCTACTAAGACTTGCTCAAGTTCTTTTGATTGTAAGGCAATTCTCTTGGCTTCTGCATCTGCAAATGCATTTCCTTTAGCTTCCATGGTTTGGCTCCTAGTATGTGCTTGTACCTTGATTATTCCAATTCTTTTAGGTAGTTCCAATGCTCTGAAGAGTTCCATAATCAAACTGGCATGTTTGATGGGTTTTCCGTTTGCACTTTTGAAGTCCCTACTTTTCCATATAACAGCGTAGTCTTGGGACACCCCCCAAGCATAGCGTGAATCCGTATAGATGTTGGCTGTCATATTCTCAGCATGTATGCAGGCTTTGGTCATTGCTATGAGTTCTGCTTCTTGTGCTGACATACTTGGTAGCAATGCTCCAGAGTCTATGACTTCAGTTTCAGTTGTTACTGCATATCCTGTCTTTGGGGATCCATTATCATAATATCTTGATCCATCGACGAACAGGTTCATGTCTGGATTGTCCAATGGTGTATCTTGGACATTAGGGAGAGGTAAAGTCTCTAATTCCATGAGGGCTAGGCAATCATGTGGAGATGATTGTGTTGTATTTTCTGCGTCTGTAGCAGCAATTTCCTCCTCATCTGACGATTCACCATCATTACCATCTTCTCCTCTTTTCCCCTCTTTTGAATCGTTGATGGGAAGGAGTGTAGCTGGGTTTAGTACAGTGCATCTTGTGATGGTGACATGGGAGGCACTTAACAGTGCTACTTCATATTTGGTAAGTCTGGCTGCAGAAAGATGTTTAGTTTTTGCTTGACTTAGTATTTCTGTTACAGCGTGAGGTACTTGTATACACAGTGGATGATCAAACACAATGATGTCTGTCACCTTTTCCTTCATTATTGCTGCTGCTGCCACTGCTCGGACACAGGATGGTGCTCCTCTGATAATCGGATCCAGCTGGGCTGAATAGTATGCCACCGGTCTTTGTTTTGGTCCGTATTTCTGGGTGAGCACCCCTAAAGAATGCCCTCTGTTTTCATGGCAGAATAGGTTAAAAGGCTTTTTGTAATCAGGCAATCCCAATGCTGGGGCTGTGATTATGGCTTGCTTTAGTTGTCTTACTGCTTCTTCAATGGTGTCCCTGTTTTCTGCTGACGCCTCCTTTTTTATTAATTCATATAGGGGCTGCATCAGTAATGAGGCCGAGGGAATCCATTCTCTGTAATAACCAATAAGGCCCAGAAAAGCTCTGATTTCATTTAATGTTCTTGGGGTTTTTGCTTGAGTTATTGCCTTTGTTCTTTCATCAGTAAGATGCCTTGTTCCTTGAGATATGCAGTGTCCTAAGAAGACAACTTTTTTCTGTACTAGCTGAAGCTTGTCTTTTGACACTCTGCAATCTTCTTCTGCCAAAAAGATGAGTAGTGATACTGTTTCCTTTTTGCACTTCTCTTCTGTCTGTGCAGCAATAAGCATATCATCGACATATTGAACTAACTGGGTGTCTGTAAAGTGTGGTCTCCATTTCTGCAGGATTAATGCCATTGCCTCTGAGAAATCTGATAGACTAGTGGCTCCTGCCTTGGGGTAATTGTCCCTCCTTTTGAATCTTGAGATTCAACACCTTTATTGATTAATGTTGGAAAAGGGTTGCTGCGTTGAGGGTAATACATCTTCTGATGGTTACTTGTCGCATTTTTGGCAGTGCTACTTCATACATGGTCAGCCTTGCCACTGACAGGTGTTTGGTTCTTGCTTGTTGAAGCTTCTCTGTACCTGCATGTGGACCCTGGATGATAAGTTCATGATTCAGCACTATGCCTGTGCTCTTGTCCTCTTCTAGGACTTCTGATTCATCACTGTGTCTGTGCTCTTATACTCTTCTAGGGCTGTTGCTGCTATCACTGCTCTGATGCCGGTAGGTGCTCTTTGATTACCGCTGTCAAGTTTGCTTAAGTTGTAGGCCACTGGTCTTCACCTCAGTCCATGATTTTGCATAAGGACTTCTATGTATGGCCTCCTTCTTTAATAGTCAGGTAGTTCTAGGGCTTGAGATGAGGCAACTGCTGTTTCCAACTATTCAATAGCTTAATTCATCTGTTGCTGTATGTAGGATGCGGACCCTCCTCCCTTTCAGTGTTGTCATACAATGCTTGCATGTAGACTGGTGCTAGAGGTATCCGTGTTCTGTAGTGTCCTACTAGGCCCAGGAATGATCATCTGACTTGCTTGACACTAGTTGGCATCTTAGCTTGCAGTCTGAATCTTTTCCTTTTCACTTTTGTTAGATGTCTGGTACCTTGAGTGTCCTAGGAAGATTAACTCTTGCTTGACTAGCTGCAATTTCTCCTTCTGAGGCTCTGCAGTCTTGTTCTTCCAGAAACTTCACTAAGGACACTGCCCCTTCTTGGTGCTTCTTTTAGTAGTGGTGGCAATCAGCAGTTCATTCACATCCTGTATTTAGCTGTGTGTTTTGTGGATATATCACTTGGTGATATAGCCCCTCCACAGGGCTATTCTGGTCCAGTAGTATTGCTTCCTTTCTTCTACAACTGGTACTGCGGGAATGAGCCAATACTGAACTTCTGTTTTAACTTGCTTCTAAATGGCTTTTTTGTTCTTTCCTTTGATAAGTTGCTGGAAAGTTAAACTTCTGCTGGTGTGTACTGTATTCTCCTTAGATAAGCTTTAGTACATTGTGCTTCAGCAAAGTCACTGGACATGTACTCCAAGGTCAAGAATTGGTATTGGTGACTGCATTTCTCTCATCTCCTGTCCCTTTAAGAATTTCTGATATCATCAGTTCTTGTGGTATCTCCCTCTGCTGTCTTCTGCGTGTGCTGGCTCCAGTATTCATTAGGCACAGACGTATTTCTCCAGTGGGCAAGGTGACTGTAATCATACCTTCTGCTGTTTCTTCTGGAGACATTCTGTTCACTGGGGAGTACCTGAAGAAGCTTGTACTTCATATTGGCAGAAGAAGCATCATTCATTTGTTTTCTGGAATTTTTTTCTGTCTTGTTCCTTATTATTTGCTTTAAATCCCGGAGCTTCTGTTGCTTTAAATCATGGCATTATCTCTGTAATCTTGCCAGGTAGTACTGACCACTTGTCAGATGTCTTTCTTTGTCCTTCTTAACTTGCATATTCTTTCTCACTGCTGCTGGCATGTCATTTTCTTAGTCCAAGTCCACCCAGGCTGATGTTTAACATAATGATGTTTATGCTGGGAGTTGTTGTTCCTCTTTGTCTTACTTTTCCAGTGAGAGATAGTCTTGTATAGCAGCTTGTATTTCAGGTTACATCTTTGCTTTCTTGCAGGGGTAGGGCTTAACCTCCCAATCCAGTCGTTGCAATGGCTTGATCTGTACTTAAACGTAGAGGAATCTGGTTGTGCATAAAAACAGCTCTTGAAACCCTTGGGTCTCCTGTGGGTAAAAGTCACTTTTATCGAACTGCCAGTGGTGACTGAGTACACTGTTGTCGACACAGGAGTTGCACACCTTCATATTCTATCATCTTGTGTGTCGTATAGTGACTTTATCATAGTAAGTTCTGATGGACTCAGTCTTTTCCTGTTTCAAATCTGGGGCTGCTGGTGCCCTGAGTGTCTGTGCATGACACCATCTCTTAAGTCTTGTCATGTACATCTTTCCACTTTCAAACGTTGTTCTATTTTTCTCTGTCGGAACGTCCGTTATGGCTGGGCAATCATCGACTGCATCTGCTTTTAACATGGTGCTTACTGTTTGGGCAGTTGCTGGTCCTAGTATAGCCTCACACAACTGGTGGTAGTTGACCCATGCCGGTGTCCATATGGTTTGAATTCTTTCCATATAGGCATAAACTGCTATTGGGTTTTATCTAGGATCTGGGGACTCTGCAACTATATTTGCGAGGTCATTGCCATACCATGGTTTGTGGTGTTGGCTCTGTACGATGTATGGTTCGTTCGTCCTGGCTGCATTATCTGGGTTGCGTATTTTCTGTACTTGTGCTGGATACAGAGAAACAGGCAATGATGACCGTCTTTCCGTATTTCTAGTCGCATAGATATCTTGGCATGGTGGTTCATGGTGTGAAATCCAGTTTCCACAATTTGGGCAATGTTCATATCCTTCTGGAACGCAAAACTGACATACCGGACACAATCTTTCTGGAAAATGTCAGTTTATTCTGTACATTATGCACCTGGGCATTAAAAGCTGTAGAGGCTGTGTCTTGATCCCTTGTTTCTCCTCTCTGCCTGAATTGCACCCTGCTGCCTATAGTCCCTGATTGTGGACAATTGTTTACTGGACTCAGCTTGATTGCAGGTGTCTACCACTCGTTTAAACATGAGGGAAGCATTAGGTAGAAAATTTCTTCGCTTTAACCTTGTTGGGGTTTCTTGTGATGAAGTATCAGGACACTGGGGCATACTCTGTACACATAGCTCAGGTAAATCATTCGGATTTTCAACCACAGATCCTTCTAAGATAGGGCTGATTATTCGTCACTCTTTTAACCTTGCTCGTATCTTTTTAATTTCACTGTTAGTGAGCTTGTAGGTAATTGCATTCTGTTCATACTAGGGGTAGCTTGGTGTGCATGCATGTCTGGGTATAGGGGTGGGGTATAGTGTGCAGGTGCTGTTGCTGCAATTACAGGCAGTGAGTTTAACGCTGGTTGTGGTGCTATTGAGTACTCTGGTACAATGGGGAAATCATTTTCCTCATCTCTTCTTCTATTCTCTGCTCCTAATTCTTTTGCTACAGTGATCCAGATGGATGCTTGATCTCTACTATTATGCTTAATTATCCAACTCTTGTTACAGGAGGCAAATTTTTCCCATTTCTCTAGTTCAAGTGTCCCCTCTGACGGAAAACCTGCTCTTTTGAAAATTTTACTTATTCCTTTCAGAGCTTTTTTTGCCCTCCCTGTCACTAACAATATCCACGGGTTTGTCGGGCCCTGACATCTTTACAGACCGCGCTCCCATGCCTGGGTGAACGTGCACGGAACCCCTCCTGATGTGGTATTTTAGTAACTCCTTATGAGGGACTTAAAATCTCCTTTTAAAGCTTTTTCTTCCCTCCTTGTTATTAACAATATCCACGGGTTTGAACCCATCCTGATGTGGTATTTTAATAACTCCTTATGAGGGAATTAAAATCTCCTGTTAAAGAATCTCTATCTAGGTCAAGTGTCCCCCCCTGACGGGAAGCCTGCTCCTTTGAAATTCCTTTCAGAGATTCATTACCCTACCTGTTATTAACAATATCCACGGGTTTGAACCCATCCTGATGTGGTATTTTAATAACTCCTTATGAGGGAATTAAAATCTCCTGTTAAAGAATCTCTAAAAGAGCTTCTTCAATCCGTCTGTGGACAAATGACTGGGGTTGTAGTGTTGCCTGTGTTGGTGGAGACTGCTCCCCAAGTGAGACCTGCATAATAGATTATTTCTTCTGGATCACTGAGATGCGTCCCTAATATTATTGTTAAGTTACTCCAAGGGTCTATCCCCCTGCCTATATGGACTCCTGCTTGTATCAGTATCCCTGTTGTAGTTTAATGCTTGTTTCTCTTCAGAAAGTAACAGCTAACACCGGGAATGCTTGGATGTGAGAAATACCTATCAGTGTGTGTAGGAGAATCTAGTTTCATTATTCAGCAGACAACCCGACTCCCCCCCACCTTTTCAAAAGCATATTGACAGAGTACATATAACAGTGCAAGGATACAAAAACAAAGATGACAGTAAATCCTATATCTGTTATCTGCGTGCACGGCAGCTGTTTGAGACTGCACGGCACATGGGTCTTAGACCTGGAATTATGTGGTTCCTAGGCCAATAGGTTATGATGTTAAATCAATCATTCTTAATGTAATGTTCCAACAATTCTCTTTTTAAAATGACACCCTTTTGTACAATAAAATTCATCATTTTCCACATAACCAAATGAGACTTCAGTGCTTGTAATTGCCAGCAATCTTGGTGCTACAGACCCTTCGTATTTTCTTAACACAACACAGGTACAAGATTTGCATATACCTCTTTGGTTATTTATCAATTCAAACTGGTTATCAGCATTAGAACATATCTTGGCCATGCGCCACTTTTATAAAACGGCTCTATTTTCTCAACAAACACACATCAGTACAATTTAAAAGTTTTCTGCATACTTGATTAATTCCCCCTGTGCACTTGTGACAAATTATCTGAAATTATTTACCCACAATTCAACAATATAACATAATTCAACTATATAACATACTTCAACAATATAACATACATGTATGGTACCTTAAAAAAAATTTCTTCTGACTGACGCTGGGCTCTTTAAGATATTCTCTGACCTTCCCGACTGGTCTTCCTCTTGATTTACACAGGAAGCGCTGAGTTCAAGTGAGCAGGTAGAAATCTACACAATAAATCTCACTTACCGTTTTTTTTTTTTTATCAGCGGTTCCTGAAAGATCAGAGGATTTATTGCCAGTGGAGGAGATGCTGGAATACCCCGGACGATGCCCCCAAAATGATAGCGTATGTTAACCTATTCAGGTCTGATTATGAATTCTCTTCAGTCATCAGTCAGAATGCTGTTTCCCTTAGCAACCGGTTGGAGATCAGTGAATGAATAAGTGACACAGGATCATTGTGTAACCTAAGCAGTTCATAGTTGATCTGTTAGGGGGCCATCATGGCTTTATTTTTATAGCAGAAGAACAAAGGATTCATGTGTGCCAATACAATTAGCCAATCAGCATACACCATGTATGTCTTGAAAACTGAAACACGTCATCTGTCAAACAATATTATAAATTGCAATTAAAACATATTTATTGCTTTGCGATTATCAGCTTTCCCGGAACATCCCTTCTGGAGGTCAGGACAGGTCAAAATCCTCCCCAATGTTCAGAACTTTTGGCGATATGCTTGACTGGCCTTGGAATACATCTGGCGTTATAACAATGAGTAATTCATGCTTTGAAATACAATGTTGCTTATAATATATCTGTGAAGCTTCTTAAGGAAACACTAACCTAAAGAAGTGAGGAGCAGTAAATATCTTTGTTAAATGTGAAAAAGCTTGAATCAATATATATTTGCCATTTAAAGGAAGCTCATACACTATCACCATCTTGGTAAGGAATATAAAGCATCCCTTGAGGAGCCATGTTGTTGGATACTGCTCAGTAGTGCAGTCCACTTCTAACACCCCATTTCGATACTCTGTGTTACTTAAATTTACGCATTAAGCTTCTACATAACAACTGTACAAAAGGTGAGGTTAGACATAAAAAACAACATCAACATATCGAACAATCTTAGTTTGGCCTTCTTGAGTGGAACTTTAGTAAAGTCCATATTACTCACTACATAGGACTCAGCAACTGTCACTTGACATACAGATGTGTCCTGCTACATCTTTGCCTCATACGCCATGTAGCGGACCTTGCTAGTCACACCTTGCAGTGCCGCTGCTTGTAACAGAACGTTGTAACGAAATGTACTGAGGCGCTGGAAAAGACGGAGACTGTAATACAACTTTCTGTCCACCAGATGTCACTTTTCCTAAACTGCACAGAGCATGCGTCAAATAACCAACAAAGCCTCTGTGGCGCCGCTTGCCGATTGGCTGATGGAATCTGTCATTCATTACAATATACACTAATACTGAACAGCGTTTTGTCATGAATGCAGAGCTCCATTCAGTGTAATAGGAAATTCAGTCATTTGGTGCGTGCGTCCTTTGTGTACTAACAATACGCTAAACCGCTCTAGACATTGTATTCAACCCTTTACCGGACCATCCATAAACTGTCGTTACCTGATGTAAATAATCCTTGTGTAAAAAAAAGCACAGTAAATTTTTCAGAAAGACAGTTAATTTCAGGTTCACCATTCTGAAAGTACCTGCTCTACCTCCCACCCAGCAGTATTACACTCTAAGCTGCTATTCATGATTTCAGTACTACAGTATGCATGAAATTGTATTGTGTACACCCTGTGTGGCGGAAGGCACATGCTTCACCTCATATTCCCAATAGGTGTAGAGGTTGCTATCGCTAGTTAGTGTGGACAAGCAGTTAAAGCCAGCACCTTATGTAGCCGGCAACTCGGTTTGAGGCTCGGACAGGGACAAGGTCACTGTGTAAATTTAAATAATTTTTTAGGACCTCGTCCCTGTCCGGGCTTCAAACTGAGTCGCCGGCTACATAAGGTGTTGGCTTTAACTGCTCGTTCACACTAACCAGCGGTAGCCACCTCGACACCTATTAGTCAGGTTCACTCTGTAATTTTGTTGAATTTTTGTGGAGAATAGGAAAACTATACATTTATGTAAATGTTATTGTATACGCAATCAGAAAAACAATGTTTCCATTTGCCTTGATACATACATGGCAGCCATCTTGGAATTTACAAAATGGCAGCCGGAAACAATGTTTTTGTCTATAACTCGGCTTCTAACTAACATAGAAATTTGATTTTCGCAGCTGAACTACCATTTTCAGGGCCAAAGAATCAAATGGTACCAAAGTAGATAAAGTAGATTCAACCACAAACCTATTAGACTGATATTTTCCATTTTATTCAATGTTCTACAAGCGATCATACATGAACATTGCACTGTGGAAGTGACCATTAAGTACCGAAACACTCTTCATGACAGAAATGGGTTTAATTTTGTATTTTGTATTATTATACTTTTATATATAATAATAAATGTATAATTTGTGTAATGTATAATTAATTTTGTAAACAATTTCAATGCAATAATACGAGTCTTTACATATTGTCGCCATCTTCGTCATCATCACTTCTATAGTTATTCTGTATGTCTTCAGCATTCTGACACTCATTGCCGCACTGACAAAGGTCGGTGCAGGATAAGTTATTTGTTTTGCAAGAACATCTGGCAGAAGAACATTCTGTTTTGCATTTGCAGCTAACGATCTCAGTGATAGCCTTTGGAGCTAGAAGGGCAACTGTCATGGTTGGTTTCAGCTGGCCATCAGACTGCTTGTGGTAGCCATTCTGCAGTGGATCCAACTGAAGATCCTGCAGAGCAATGCTGGCTGTTATGATCCAGACACTCAGGTCAGGGGAGATCTTATACTGTGAGACCTGAGTACCAGGATGTAATGCTGGAAAGGGGAAACGGAATGGGAATAGCCCCTGGCGCCCTACCTCCGTTGTCTTACCCGTGCTGTCAGTTCACTCTTGCGAGACTATGGTTTCTTGGGCCCATGGCAGCCGCGTTTGAAGGGCGGATTACGTCTGCCCAACTCCGATGCCCCCTCAGGTCTTAAGGAGAGACAAAGAGTGAACCGAGGCAGGGTAATAACAAGGGGCCCTCTAACTAAACAACAAGGCCAGGGGCTACTGGCTAACCTGAAACTAAAAGTATGCGCGGCTTACCGCCAGGGAAAAGAACAACCAAAATAATCCACTCGTCCACTCTCCTACACGGCACCGCCGAGTACCGGAGAGGACTATGGAAGCGGAAACCTCCGCAAATGCTCCAATGCAAGAAAATAATACTAAAGCAGCCTAGGCCGCAACACGCGGCAGGGCTGCCACTCACGAAACCAAGTGGGAACCTAAATCGACTGCCACAGGAAAATGAGGACCAGGAGAACTCCTTGGGACCAGATGACAAACTCCAAGATTTCAGGGACTCAGAGAACTGGAGAGACCGGACACAGCATACCAGGAAGAGACGTTCACCAAACATGAGCAGCATGCAGGAAGCTATCACCGGCGTCTGTGTGAGGCACTGAGGAGGCATTTAACAGGGAACCCTCCAATAAGAGCACAGAGCCTAATTACAATAAATGTCGTGCAGCTGCCTTGCTGCACGACCAGAGAACATGTGTGAACAATTAATTAATCAATCCCTGCAACGGGGAACGCGGTCCGCCTGTGGCGTCCCCGTTGCTAAGGTCCCAGCGGCTCGGCGCGGCTCAGCGCGGCACGGCGCGCCTGGCGTCCTAGCATTGCTAGGGACCCGGCGGCTCAGCGCGCCTGGTGTCCTAGCGTTGCTAGGGACCCGGCGGCTCAGCACGCACGGCGTCCCTAGTTGCTAGGCGCCGGGTGGGCAAGGAGGAGGGTGCAGCGGCTGCGGTTGTCGCTTGGAGATGGACCGAGCAACGCCACGGACCGCGGCGCCTAACAGTACCCCCCCTTGAGGAGGGATCAAAGAACCCCTAAAGCCCGGCTTCTGAGGAAACTCCTGAAAAAATAATCTCTTGAGTTTAGGGGCATGAAGATCTCTATCCAAGACCCAAGATCTTTCCTCCGGACCATAGCCTTTCCAGTGAACCAAAAAATAAAGCCGGCCCCGAGAAATTTTTGAATCTAAAACCCTCTCTACCAAGAACTTCTGTTGCCCCTGAACATCCACCGGAGATCTACCCTGGGAAGTCCTCTGAGGAAATCTCCTGGAAGAAAAATACTGTTTAAAAAGGGAACAGTGGAAAGTATTTCCAATTCTGAGAGATCTTGGCAAGCGTAGCCGAAAAGCAACTGGGTTGACCTTTTTAATGATAAGGAATGGTCCAATAAATTTGGGTCCCAATCTAGCCGAAGGTTGTCGGAGCTTGATGTTGCGAGTTGACAACCACACCTTATCTCCCACCTTAAAAGTGCAAGGACGTCGGAGCCTATCAGAAAATTTCTTTTCTCGGAAGGCAGCTTTTCTCAGGGCAAGGTGCACTTTTCTCCAAATTGCTCTGAGATGGGAGGTTAAGGTCAACGAGGAGACTGGAGAATGATGGAAAAAAGAGTTTGCTCTAGGATGAAAACCAAAGACTGAAAAGAATGGGGACTCCTTGGTGGAGGAATGACAGGAGTTATTATAAGCAAATTCAGCTAAAGGAAGAAATTCAGACCAATCATTCTGGAGTTTGGCCGAATACAAGCGTAAATATTGTTTTAATGACTGGTTGACTCGTTCGGTTTGCCCGTTAGACTGTGGATGGTAACCAGATGTTAAAGACAGTTTCATATTCAATGAGACACAAAAACGTTTCCAGAATCGTGCGATAAATTGCGGACCCCGATCAGAGACAATATCAGTGGGCAAATCATGGAGCCTGAACACATGGCGGAGGAACAAAACTGCCAACCCTTGAGCAGAGGGTAATCGGGGAAGAGCAATGAAATGAGCCATTTTACTAAAACGGTCCACTACCACCCAAATGACTCGACATCCGGCTGAAAGGGGAAGGTCCACCACGAAATCCATGGATATATGAGACCATGGCCTGAGAGGAATGGCTAAAGGTATGAGTTGCCCGATCGGCAACGAACGAGGGACCTTATGCTGTGCACAAACCTGACAGGAGTGGACAAATTCTTTTACGTCTTTAGAAAGACTAGGCCACCACACCGAGCGAGAGACCAGCTCCAAGGTCTTAGTGATACCTGGATGACCAGATACCTTGTTGTCATGAAACTCAGCTAAAACAGTGCCTCTCAAAAATTCAGGGACAAAAAGACGACCAGCAGGAGTAAGTCTAGGAGCCTGGTGTTGAAGCTGGTTTAACTGAGTAAATAAATCCTGTGTGAGACCTGCCCGGATGACTGAAGATGGAACTATGGGGGTAGTAACAGGATTGCTATTGTGAACCGGAAGAAAGCAACGTGACAGGGCATCAGCTTTCGTATTCTTGGAACCAGGCCTGAAGGTGATAATAAACCTGAAACGAGTAAAAAACAATGCCCAACGTGCCTGCCGAGCATTAAGCCGTTTAGCTGACTCAATATATTGCAGGTTCTTATGGTCAGTAAATACTGTAATAGTATGCCTAGCTCCCTCCAGCCAATGCCTCCACTCCTTGAAAGCCCATTTTACTGCCAGTAATTCCCGATTACCAACGTCATAGTTGGATTCTGCGGAGGAGAATTTCCTGGACATGAAGGCACAAGGATGTAATTCCTGAGACTCCGGATCTTCCTGAGAAAGGATAGCCCCCACTCCAACCTCTGAGGCATCAATCTCAACAATAAAGGGGAGCTCCGGATTAGGGTGTCTGAGGACAGGAGCCGAGACAAAGGCCTGCTTCAAGGCCTGAAAGGCAGACTCAGCTTCAGGCGACCAATTGGAAGGATCCGCTCCTTTTTTAGTCAAAGCTACTATAGGAGCGACCAGGTCAGAAAAGGTATGAATGAACCGCCTGTAATAATTTGCAAACCCTAAAAAGCGCTGAATTGCTTTTAAATTAGTGGGTTGCGCCCAATTAAGGATGGCCTGAAGTTTTTTCGGTTCCATAAAAAATCCCTGGGGAGAAATAATGTACCCCAAGAAGGACACTTCTGTGATGTGAAAATCACACTTCTCAAGCTTAGCGTATAAATGATTCTCTCGTAGTTTTTGAAGAACCAGACGCACCTGGGTAACATGTTGTTCCATAGACTTAGAGTAAATCAAAATGTCGTCTAAATAAACGACCACGAACTTCCCAAGGAAGTCACGGAGAACATCGTTGATTAGGTCCTGAAACACAGCAGGAGCATTTGACAGGCCAAACGGCATCACCAGGTATTCATAGTGACCCGACTGAGTGCTGAAAGCCGTCTTCCACTCATCCCCAGATCTTATTTGGATGAGGTTGTAAGCTCCCCTAAGATCGATTTTTGAAAAGATCATGGCGGAGCGTAACTGATCAAAAAGCACTGAAATCAATGGCAAAGGATAGGTGTTTTTAACCGAAATCTTATTCAAAGCCCGAAAATCAATACATGGTCTGAGTGACCCATCTTTTTTCTCGACAAAGAAAAAACCTGCACTCAATGGAGATTTCGAAGGCCTAATAAAGCCTTTTTTCAGGCTTTCCTGAATGTAATTATTCATGGCTGTGGTTTCTGGCCCAGACAGGGCATATAATCTCCCCTTAGGCAAAGTGGCACCTGGTACTAACTCTATCTCACAGTCATAGGACCGATGGGGAGGCAGAATGTCCGCATTGCCTTTGGAGAACACATCGGCAAAATCTTGATATTCTACAGGAATAAGTTCTGGGACGACTGCCGCAACCCGGACTGGATGGGAAATACATTCCTTAACATAAAAAGGACCCCATTGGGAAATCTCCCCAGACCGCCAATCTATGGTGGGATTATGAAAGGCAAGCCAGGGGTGACCCAAAACTACAGGAACTGCCGGACAATGTGTAAGGTAAAATTCTATGTCTTCAGAATGTAAGGCCCCCACTGTCAGTAATACTGGAGGTGTGCGGTGAGTAATTATCCCATTGGAAAGCGGACCCCCATCCAAGCCGTGCATGGTGATACGTTTGTCCAGTGGTATCTGTGGAATGCCTAAAGCCTTAGCCCAAGCCAAGTCCATAAAATTTCCTGCAGCTCCACTTTCGACGAAGGCCGACACCAATGAACTGAGGCTGCCAAAGGAAATCTTAACAGGAACTAATAGAGAATCATTTGAGGAGATTAGCTGCAGACCCAAGTGAACCCCCTCACAATTCACTTGGTCAGAGCGTTTCCCGACTTGTTCGGGCAGTTGCGAGCAATATGTCCCTTACCACCACAATACAAACAAAGACCAGAACTTAATCTTCTGGTTCTTTCCTCTGGAGACAGCCGGGAGAGACCCATCTGCATGGGCTCCTCGACGTCCTCAGGAAAGGTATAAACACAAGGATCAGGCCTAAAAGTTGTTCCTCTTTCAGCCCTCCGCTCTCGGAGACGACGATCTATTTTAATAGCAAGCTCCATGAGTTTGTCGAGAGTCTCAGGAGCGGGGTACTGAAGGAGACTGTCTTTAATAAGTTTAGACAAACCGAGGCGAAACTGACTGCGCAGGGCCGGGTCATTCCAGCCACAGTCGTTCGACCAACGGCGAAATTCGGTACAATATACCTCTGCTGGATTTTTACCTTGTTTAAGGGCACGCAGGTGACTCTCAGCTGATGCCTCTCTATCTGGGTCATCATATAACAGGCCTAACGATTTAAAAAAGGCGTCTACAGATAACAAAGCAGGATCATCTGTTCTTAACCCAAACGCCCAGGTCTGTGGATCACCCTGGAGCAACGACATAACTATCCCAACCCGCTGAGACTCAGTACCAGAGGAACGAGGCCTTAAACGAAAATAAAGCTTACAAGCTTCTTTAAAATTAAAAAAAAATCTTTGCGGTTACCCAAAAAAACGGTCGGGTAAATGCATCTTTGGTTCTGGGACCACACTCGGGGAGGCTCGCAAAAGATCTTCCTGCGATTTCACCCGAAGAGTAAGGTCCTGAACCATCTGAGTTCGTTCATGAATTTGGTTAACCAAAAGCTGACCGGGATTTGGTCCTAACCCTGCCGGATTCATGAGGCCGAATTTTACTCTCACCAAAACAAAAAATGGAAAAAATAAACCCCCCTTTTTTTTTTTTTTTTAATGTTTTGGGCCGGTGATAATGTTATTATCCAGACACTCAGGTCAGGGGAGATCTTATACTGTGAGACCTGAGTACCAGGATGTAATGCTGGAAAGGGGAAACGGAATGGGAATAGCCCCTGGCGCCCTACCTCCGTTGTCTTACCCGTGCTGTCAGTTCACTCTTGCGAGACTATGGTTTCTTGGGCCCATGGCAGCCGCGTTTGAAGGGCGGATTACGTCTGCCCAACTCCGATGCCCCCTCAGGTCTTAAGGAGAGACAAAGAGTGAACCGAGGCAGGGAAATAACAAGGGGCCCTCTAACTAAACAACAAGGCCAGGGGCTACTGGCTAACCTGAAACTAAAAGTATGCGCGGCTTACCGCCAGGGAAAAGAACAACCAAAATAATCCACTCGTCCACTCTCCTACACGGCACCGCCGAGTACCGGAGAGGACTATGGAAGCGGAAACCTCCGCAAATGCTCCAATGCAAGAAAATAATACTAAAGCGGCCTAGGCCGTAACACGCGGCAGGGCCGCCACTCACGAAACCAAGTGGGAACCTAAATCGACTGCCACAGGAAAATGAGGACCAGGAGAACTCCTTGGGACCAGATGACAAACTCCAAGATTTCAGGGACTCAGAGAACTGGAGAGACCGGACACAGCAGACCAGGAACAGACGTTCACCAAACATGAGCAGCATGCAGGAAGCTATCACCGGCGTCTGTGTGAGGCACTGAGGAGGCATTTAACAGGGAACCCTCCAATAGGAGCACAGAGCCTAATTACAATAAATGTCGTGCAGCTGCCTTGCTGCACGACCAGAGAACATGTGTGAACACTTAATTAATCAATCCCTGCAACGGGGAACGCGGTCCGCCTGTGGCGTCCCCGTTGCTAAGGTCCCAGCGGCTCGGCGCGCCCGGCGTCCTAGCGTTGCTAGGGACCCGGCGGCTCAGCGCGCCCGGCGTCCTAGCGTTGCTAGGGACCCGGCGGCTCAGCACGCACGGCGTCCCTAGTTGCTAGGCGCCGGGCGGGCAAGGAGGAGGGTGCAGCGGCCGCGGTCGTCACTTGGAGATGGACCGAGCGACGCCACGGACCGCGGCGCCTAACACTGGCCTGTCCCCACACTCTGTTTTGGATATGGACTCTCAGGACATGCTGTCTCAGAACTTCAAAAGTAGTAGGTAGCTTGTCACTTTCCCCCAGATGCTTGCAGAAGAGATGCCATCGTAGTTCGGGGATTGTCTTGATGTGGATGGCTTTGGGGGAATAGGCTGCACAGCCGAAGCTAGCCAGAGAGACCAACATAGTTTCTGTCACTTCTGCCTCTGTTGAAAGCATCTGCAGAGAGCGTATTACATCTATACCTGCCTTCATGTAGAGTTGCAGCCAGGTTGCTTTGCCTATATGAGAGAACCTTCCAGTGATGTCAGCGCCAGTGAACACATGCAATGCTGGCAAAGCCTTTGCTCTTTCTGCCCCTATTGGCTCTATCTCTATAACCCCAGAGGCCAGAGAAATGGATGTGTTTTTCAGCATGAAGTCATAGTTTGCTGTGACTAACAGTAGGATATCTGTGTCTGGGGAGAAGAAAACCATCGGTGCATCTGGTGGGTTTCGCTGTGATGCCAAAACAGTCTGGTAGATCAACAGTGTGTCTGCTTCTTCGTGTTTGTTATTCAAGAAAAGAAAGTCTTTGTTGCAACTGGTATGCCCTGACAAAGAGGTGATGACCAGTTTGTTTAATGTACTGTTGTACCATAGCGTCTTTGCAGCAAGATAGTTGGTCAGGTCAGCTTTTGTCTTTTCATGTGAAAGGAACCTGGACATTGGGATGTGTTTTATGTTTGTGTCATCTGTTACTTTATATTGGATTGGTGCTCTTCCTTGCCTTCTTTTATCCCTAGTAGCACCCTTCAGAGATTCTTCCTTGTATGTGTCAAACACAAGTATGATTTCATCATAATCTCATGTGAGCGACATCAGCTTGTCGTTGAAGCATTCACTGAGATCTTTGACTGTCACTACAGTTGCAGGTTTCTTGGCCATTTTATGCAGAAGAACCATTCCATCTACCAGGGCTATCTTGTGGCTTGTAGCATCTGCTGTGGTGTCCATCCCATCATCTTGCTGCTGATCTTCCTGTGGAGTTTCTGCTGTTGCCAACTTATTGAGGAGGTGGATCAACTTTGATTTGTCCAGGCATGGCAGGAGTGTATCAGTTGCAGTAAAAAAGGCTCTTGGTGTCACAGTGAATTTGTGGTTTACAATGGCCTATTTCTGGTCGATGTAGCTAATGCATGTTACATAGTTACTTAGTTTGTGAGGTTGAAAAAAGACAATCCGTCCGTCGAGATCAACCTATTTGAGTTCTCCTACTCTGTATTATTTTCAGGAGTAATTTTATCTGTTGATGAAGTTGGCCATTGTGTTGTATTTCCTCATTTTATTATAACTATGGTACATGATCTATCCTCCATAACCCTGTATATCCTTATCCATTAGGAATTTATCTAGGCCATTCTTAAAAGTATTGACCGAGTCCGCAATTACTACTTTCTCAGGCAGGGAATTCCAAACTCATTTGTCCTTACTGTGAAAAAACCTTTCCGCCTCTGTGTGCGGAATCTCCTCTCCTCTAACCTAAGTGGGTGTCCGCGTGTTTTCAGTGCTGGTCTAAACAAAAACAGATCCCCCAAAAGCACTGTGTGTTGTCCCCTTAAATATTTATCAATGTTGATCATGTCCCGTCTTAATCTCCTCTTTTCTAGTGTGAACATGTCAAGCCTTGCAAGTCTTTCCTGGTATTCCAACGTCTCCATCCCTTTAATTAGTTTGATCGCCTGCCTCTGAACCTTTTCTAGTTCCAAGATATCCTTTTGGTAGTAGGGTGCCCACAATTGTGCACAGTATTCCAGATGGGGCCTCACTAGGGCTTTATATAATGGTAGTATAACACTCTCATCTCTTGCATCAATACCTCTCTTTATGCATGCTAGTACCTTGTTTGCCTTTTTTGCCGCTATCCTACATTGGGTGGTGCTGCTAGGTTTGTTATCTATATGAACACCTAAATCCTTTTCCAGTACGGAGTCCCCTAAAATCACCCCATTAAGTATGTGTTATTTTTGTTCATGCTATATAAATATGGAGGGGGATGCTGAGTCTCTTCAGAATGACTTAACTAAACTGGAAGCATGGGCAGCAAAATGGAGAATGAGATTCAACACAGACAAGTGTAAGGTAATGCACTGTGGGGGCAAGACCAAAAATTACACCTACATACTAAATGGGGTAATATTAGGGTATTCTGTACTGGAAAAAGACTTAGGGGTTCACATAGATAACAAATTAAGCAGCAGTACCCAAAGTAGGAGTGCAGCAAAGAAGGCTAATAAGATATTAGCATGCATAAAACAGGGAATTGATGCAAGGGACGAGAGTATTATACTCCCATTATATCAATCACTAGTGAGACCACATCTTGAATACTGTGTGCAATTTTGGGCACCATATTATAAAAAGGATATCCTGGAGCTAGAAAAGGTTCAGAGGCGGGCGACCAAACTAATCAAGGGCATGGAGACGCTGGAATACAAGGAAAGGCTTGCAAGGCTAGGCTTGTTTACATTGGAAAGATATATAAGGGGTCAATACACAGAGCTTGGGAGGGACCTGTTTTCTAGAAGACCAGTACAGAGAACACGTAGTCACTCGCATAGGTTAGAGGAGTTTCCGCACATTGAGACGAAAAGGTTTTTTTTAACAGTAAGGACAATACGTGTTTGGAATTCCCTGCCTGAGAGATTAGTAACTGCGGACTCAGTCAACACCTTTAAGAATGGGTTAGATAAATTCCTATTGGATAAAGATATTCAGGGTTATGGTGCATAGGCACGCATTATAGTTAATTTAACTAGTCCTAACATAAAAATAATTAGTCCTATAATAAGACCACAAATAGGTTGAACTCGATGGACTATGTTACATCCACTGCCTTACCCTGATCAAGGTTCGCACTAACTGTTTCAGAAAAACCTCGTAAGTTTGTTTGACATGATCTAGCCTTCACAAATCCGTGTTGGTTCCTAATAATAATCTTTTTGGCTTCAAGGATCTTCTGTACACTATCCCTCAGAATGCTTTCTAGGACTTTCCCCACTCTCCCACCCGTCCTCTTCGCTCTGCTAATGCACGCCGCCTCTCCTGTCTCCTGATTACTTCCTCCCACTCCTATCTCCAAGATTTTTCACGTGCTGCTCCCTTCCTTTGGAATTCTTTACCTCTCCCCCTCAGACTCTCCACCTCTCTACAAAACTTCAAACGGGCTCTCAAGACCCATTTCTTTACCAAACCCAGCCAAATCTCATCCTAACCCCCTGTTCCATGCTCTCTATGTACCCCATCTGTGTCACCCCTGTCTGTCTACCCCTACCCCTAGAATGTAAGCTCTCACGAGTAGGGCCCTCTTCCCTCATGTGCTCACCCTTTTCTTCTTTAATAATTCTCAACTGCCCAAATCACAGTTTTTGGGCCACCTGGAACTTATCTCTGTCATTTACTGGTGTAGTTATGCTTAGTTACCCTGTACTTGTCCAAAATTGATTTCAACTGTAAGTCACTGTTTTGATTATGTGCATATGTACTCTGTAATTGGGCGCTGCGGAACCCTTGTGGCGCCATATAAATAAATGATAATAATAATAATAATAATAATATAGATGTTAGACTAACTGGTCTATAATTGCCCCGATTCAGCTTTACTTCCCTTTTTGAAGATTGGCACTACTTCCGCTATATGCCAGTCTTTGGGAACCATGACTGATGTAAGTGAATCACTGAAGATTAAAAATATAGGTCTTGCTAATTCGGAGTGTAGCTCCATGAGAACCCTTCGATGAATACCGTCTGGACCAGGTGAATTATTCATCTTCATTTTCTTCAATCGGTCACAAACTTCCTCCTCATTGAAATAAGTACTAAGCAGTGGGACATTATCCGTATTGGAGTTGGGTGTTAGCTCATGCATCTGGTCCTCTATTGTAAATACAGATAAGGAAAACTCATTTAATGTATCAGCCATGTTGTTATCATTTTTTATTAAGCCTCCCAGTTTGTCCTTTAAGGGGTCTATACTCTCCTTCTTTAATCTTTTGCTGTTGATATATTTAAAAAAAAGGGGGTTTGATTTACTTTCCTTTGCTACTAGCTTTTCAGTTTCTACTTTAGCCGTTCTTATTTCTTTTTTGCATAATTTGTTGCAAACCTTATAGTACTGGAATGACTCCGCCTTCCCGTCTGATTTGTATTTTCTGAATGCTCGCCTTTTTCTGCCCATTAATTCCTTAATATTTTTATTAAGCCACAATGGTTTGGCGTTTTTAGTCCTTTTGTTTGCTGCCCATGGGAATAAATTGAGTAATCTCATCGAGCAGCGATTTTAACACCTCCCCTTTCTCCGTAGTGTTTTTTCCTTGAAACAAAATTTCCCATTCAGTGTCCCTTAAAGCTTCTCTCATCATGTCAAAGTTGGCTTTGCTGAAGTTCAGAGTCCTAGTTGAACCTATATAGGACTGCTTATGAAAATTGATATTGAATGTGACCATATTGTGGTTGCTGTTTCCTATGTGCTCCCCTACTATAATATTTGATATCAAGTCCCCATTGTTTGTCAATAACAGGTCGAATATTGCGTTGTGCCTAGTTGGTTCCTCGATTAGTTGAAGTAAGTAGTTATCATTTAGTGTGTTTAAAAACATATTACCCCTAGCAGTATCTCATGAATCATTTGTCCAATTCATCTCCGGATAGTTAAAATCAACTATTACGCAGCCTGCTCCTGCCGCTTTATCAATTTGCTTTATCAATTTGCTTCAGCAATATTTCCTTGTCAGATATATTAATGCCAGGAGGCTTGTAGCATAGCCCCACTACTATCTTATTCTTTCCCTTTCCCCTGCATGTAATTTCAACCCATAACGTCTCAACAGTGTTTATAGTTTCCTCATGAATATCCTCCCGTACATTGGGTTTTAAAAACGGCTTTACGTAAAGATAAACCCCTCCACCCCGTTTGTTTGATCTGTTTCTCCTGAACAACATATAACTCTCCATATTAACTGACCAGTCATGAGATTCGTCCCACCAGGTTTCAGTAATGCCTATAATATCGTACTGATTGCTTGCGGCAAGGATTTCTAGTTCCCCCTTTATACCTATTAGGCTTCTAGCGTTTACATAAATATTTACATACATACAATTAAAATAAGTAATACTCCTTATGCTAGGGACATCATTTTCTGTATGCAGTAACGGTGACCCATAAATGTCACTAGTCAGTGATTTTGCAATACCCTTGGTAATACCCTTATTAGTACCCATATTAATGGCCATGAAGTCTGCTCTTTCCCTCCCCCCTTTTCCACCCCCATTTGGTTCACTACCACCATCTTCAATGTTCTCACTGCTTGACCAGTAGTTTCTAACTAAACCCTCCCCCCAGGCACCTAGTTTAAAATCTCCTCCAACCTTCTAACCATCCTTCCCTCCAGCACTGCTGTCCCCTCCTCGTTCAGGTGCAATCCATCACGACAAAAAAGATGGCAGCTGACTGAGAAGTCAGACCAGTGTTCCAGGAACACAAACCCCTCTTTCCTACACCAGTCCCTAATCCAGACATTTATCTCCCTAATCTCCCTCTGGCTCCCTGGGCTAGCGCGTGGCATGGGTAATATTTCTGAGAATATTACCTTAGATGTCCTTGCCTTAAGTTTCTTGCCTAAGTCCCTATAATCTTTCTTAAGGACATCCCACCTTCCACTAACTTTGTCATTGGTGCCAACATGCACCAAGACCGCTGGGTCATTCCCAGCCCCTCCCAACAATCTATCTACCCGGTCCGCGATGTGCCGCACCCAAGCACCCAGGAGACAACAGACTGTACAGCGATCGCGGTCCCGGTAGCAGATTGCCCTATCTGTCTTCCTGATAATAGAATCCCCTACCACTACAATCTGAGTAGGTACCTCACTATCTTTTATCCCAACTGCGCCAGAGGGACCTCTCCTCTGGTTGCTAGAGGAAACTGTCTACTCCGGCACCGTCATTTCCTCACTACCATCCACCAAATCTATGTCCAATCGGGCAACTTGTTGGGGTTTGGTAGTTAAGAGATGCCGTGCCTACCCCTCTTTTTCTTCCTCCTAACTGTGACCCAGCTGGCTACCTGGTCATCCTCATCTACCGGTGACCCCTCCTGCAACTCCTCCACCGTTCTGTCTAAGCCTTGTTCGAGACTGTGAATCTCCCTCCGACAGCTGAAGGTTTGCTCTAGATCAGTTACCTGGGCTTCCAGAGCAACCGTTCGCAAACACCTCACGCAGATGTATTCACACTGGGACGGTTGCTCCAGGTGCGCATACATCTTGGACAACATGCATTGAGTGAGATTCTCAATCACGGCCCCACCCATTTTGTTTGTAAAGCCTAACTCCCTATTACCTTTAGAAAAACAATACAAACTATGTAATACAATACGTTACTACGAGTCTAGCTGTGGAGAGAAACAATGTACAACAACAGTACAGTACAGTAATTGGAACTACAATCGAAATAAATAAATCAAAAGAATGTGTGACAGTGGAGAGAGACAGTATTCACAACAGAACCGTCATTGAAAATACAACCCGTACAATCAAAGGAATGTGTAACTGTGTGTAACAGTGGAGTGTGTAGAAAGTGTGACAGTGACGATACTTGCGTATCCGGAGAGTGCCTGGTCCTCCTACAGCAGCACCCACTCACTGGTCACAGATTCCAGATCAATTACTCCCGTTCTTGGCACCGCTCATGCACTTGATCACTCAGCTCCTGGCTGCACCTGCTCCCGCCACCTGCTCCTACAAGTGGCGCTCCTGCACTTGTTCGACTCCGCTCCCGGCGCCTTGCCCGTCTCCCACTGCCCGGGACCTTGCTCCTGCTCGTCCCGCTTGTATGACTGCAATCGTCCCTTCTGCTTCCACGATCGTCACTTCCGCCAACCAATGAGGTCAGTCACACTGTGCATGACGGTCTCAGGCACATTGGATTTGGTCCTTGTTAATTGCATTTGCATAGCAACAACGATGATAGACTGCTTGATGTGCACTGTACAGCTTTGCAGTCGTCTGTGAACTTCAACATAGTTGCCATAATGCACACTGGCCCTCTTTACTACTACGTCCGCTGGTAAGAGTCCATCCATGGATGTAGCACCAACTGTTCATTGTCAGCACCAGACTGGCAGAGTATACACTGCTTCCAGTTGATAAACTCCTGAGCTGGACATGTAGCCCCTTCAGCAGCTTGTGGTTTGTCACTCATGTTTAAAGCCTACAACACAGAAAACAGAACAAAAAAACATTACAATATACTATAATATAATACAACTGCTGTATACTACAATATGTAAACTACAATATAATACACAAGAACTGCTGTAACAATTGTCTCAACAAATTTGCAACATCTGCAACTAGGAGCATTGATTATTTGGCCCTGAAAATGGTAGTTCAGCTGTGAAAATCAAATTCTATGTTAGTTAGAAGCCGAGTTATAGACGAAAACATTGTTTCCGGCAGCCATTTTGTAAATTCCAAGATGGCGGCCATGTATGTATCAAGGCAAATGGAAACATAGTTTTTTCTGATTGCTTATACAATAACGTTTACAGAAATGTATAGTTTTCCGACTCTCCACAAAAATCCAACGACAGTTCAAATTCATGCGTAGTAAACCTGACTATATTGACTATATGAGGTGAAGCATGCGCCTTACGCCACACAGGGTGTACACAATACAATTTCATGCATACTGTAGTACTGAAATCATGACTAGCGGCTTAGGCTGTAATGCTGCTGGTTTGGATGTAGAGCAGGTACTTTCAGAATAGTGAACCTGAAATTAACTGTCTTTCTGAAAAACTTCCTGTGCTTTTTTATACACAAGGATTATTTACATCAGGTAACGACAGTTTATGGATGGTCCGGTAAAGGGTTGAATACAATGTCCAGAGCGGTTTAGCGTATTGTTAGTAAACAAAGAACGCATGCACCAAATGACTGAATTTCTTATTACACTGAATGGAGCTCTGCATTCATGACAAAACACTGTTCAGTATTAGTGTATATTGTAATGAATGACAGGTTTCAACAGCCAATCGGCAAGCGGCGCCACAGAGGCTTCGTTGGTTATTTGACACATACTCTTTGCAGTTTAGGAAAAGTGACATCTGGTGGACAGAAAGTTGTATAACAGTTTCCGTCTTTTCCAGCGCCTCAGTGCATTACATTAGAACGTTCTGTTACAGGCAGTGGCACTGCAAGGCGTGACTAACAAGGTCCGCTAAATGTCGTATGAGGCAAAGATGTAGCAGGACACATCTGTATGTCAAGTGACAGTTGCTGAGTCCTATGTTGTGAGTAATATGGACTTTACTAAAGTTCCACTCAAGAAGGCCAAACTAAGATTGTTCGATATGTTGATGTTGTTTTTTATGTCTAACTTCACCTTTTGTACAGGTTGTTATGTAGAAGCTTAATGCGTAAATTTAAGTAACACAGAGTATCAAAATGGGGTGTTAGAAGTGGACTGCACTACTGAGCAGTATCCAACAACATGGCTCCTCAAGGGATGCTTCACATCCCTTACCAGGATGGGCACCAATACTATAACTGCACATTCATGGCGCCATCTTGTTGACTGTGTATGTGCGATACAGAGGAGGACAGCTGAGACCCGAGAACAATGGCTCTGCTTCATGGTTTGGGCATCTAGTGTAACAGTGGCTAGGACTATACAATAACCTATTCAATAAACCACACAACCTGTTTAAGGTTTATTGGATTTGTGCTCTGGTTTTGTTGCATCTCCGCTGGTATGTATATACTATATACAGTAACACCGCTAAACCACCAAGTTGTACACAGATTTCCAAAACCTGAGACAAAGCATAGTGCAATGCGGGGGAGAGCAAATACAGTATATTTATTTTTTGCATGCAGGTTAAATACTGGCAGATTTTGCAAGGATCACAAATATAGGACAGCTTTATCTGACACAGCAATTTCCATTTGAGTTTGGACACACCCCTCCCAAATTTAAATCAGTATGGATTCAGTATGAATTCCCGACTGTCAAGATCCCGGCGGTCAGGAGACCAACGCCGGAGTCCCGACAGTCAAAATCCCGACAACGAGCGCAGTGTGTCCCCTCGTGGGCTTCGCTGGTCACAACACCACCTCTGGCCGTCTGACATGCGCCGGCACACTACGGCGCCGGCGCATGTGCAGTAGAGACTCGTTCACTCGGCTGCGACAAACAGCAGCAAGCGAACGGGTCAGAATGAACCCCACAGTTCCTTGCTCTTTTTTGCTTTACTTCCAACTCCAAATCAGAGCTGAACCTCAGTATGTGTAGTTGTTTTTCACTTGTAAACTGAGGGCGCTGTTAACCTCTTAACTGGAAAATATTTTTTTCCAAATATGCCTCTAAATTAGTCGATTTTGTTTATTATCAGATTATGTTGCTATTTTGGCCCAATCTAGTATAAATTTCCTAACAAATCTGCAGATTTGTTAATAAATTGATACTGAATAAGTGCTCGATGGCAAATATTTTAATAGTTTTATAATTTAAAGAAATAAAAAATGTTGGGATCATTTTTGGGAAAAAAAAGTTTTATACAGGTAAATGTTTTACGGTGATATACATACAGTACATCATAAACTTTTTGTTTAACTGTATAAAGCACTGGTTGACAAGGGAGGACTGTGATTCAATATATGGCGATTCAGGGTGTCAAACAATATATGGACTCACAGAATAAAAGGAGCTATATGGATGTGCAGGGTTACAGGAGAGGGGGTGTCATGTGTGCCAAGAAGACATGATGCGGTGTCAGGTACCATATGAATGCACTAGGGGTCAGGGTGTCAGTACTATATGGGCATACAGGGTGTCAGGGGAGGTGGGTCTTGTAGTATATGGGTGCACAGGGAGAGGGGACACGTACTATATGGGTACACAGGGGAGAGGGGTCAGGTACGGGTACACAGGGTGACAGGGAAAGATGGGACAGTTATTATATGGGCACCAGTGTGATGGAGGAGAGGGGTCCGGAACTGTTTGAGCGCACATGGGAGAGGGGTCAGGTACAGGCGCACAGAGTGACAGAGGAAGATGGCTCAGGTACTATGGGGGTCATTCCGAGTTGTTCGCTCGTTATTTTTTTCTCGCAACGGAGCGATTAGTCGCTAATGCGCATGCGCAATGTCCGCAGTGCGACTGCGCCAAGTAAATTTGCTATGCAGTTAGGAATTTTACTCACGGCATTACGAGGTTTTTTCTTCGTTCTGGTGATCGTAATGTGATTGACAGGAAGTGGGTGTTTCTGGGCGGAAACTGGCCGTTTTATGGGAGTGTGTGAAAAAACGCTACCGTTTCTGGGAAAAACGCGGGAGTGGCTGGAGAAACGGAGGAGTGTCTGGGCGAACGCTGGGTGTGTTTGTGACGTCAAACCAGCAACGACAAGCACTGAACTGATCGCACTGGAAGAGTAAGTCTCGAGCTACTCAGAAACTGCACAGAGAAGTCTTTTCGCAATATTGCGAATCTTTCGTTCGCAATTTTGCTAAGCTAAGATTCACTCCCAGTAGGCGGCGGCTTAGCGTGTGCAAAGCTGCTAAAAGCAGCTTGCGAGCGAACAACTCGGAATGAGGGCCCATATGGGCACACCGTGTGAAAGAGAAGAGGAATCAGTTACTATTTGGGCGCACAGGGTGATGGGCAATATGGGTCAGGTACTATGTAAGAACATAGGTTGACAGGAGAAGAGGGTCAGATGCTACAGTGTATATGATTACACAGGGGGACAGGGTGTCAGGCAGCGGAGCAAGTGGGCGGGTACGCAGGGTATGGCGTACCGTTAAGAATTTAGCCGCAGGTATGCCGTACCCACCGCCGCAGGGCTGCCGCTCACTGTGCTCACCAGATGCCACTACCGCTGTGTGCCGTTAACGCTACCGCTGTGTACCAATGCCACGAGCCCCCGCCTCCCCATCCCAGCCTGCTGGGAACGTGATTGTGACATAATCACGCTCCCGCGGCTGGAGCGGCAGGTGCGCAGAGGACCCTGGGGGCTGGCTAGGCGCGTCTCTCAGCCTGTCCTGACTTAAGCAGCGCAGCGGTAACTTGCAGGGGGAGCCTCAGTCACATTAGGAGCACCGAGTACATCATCTCTTGGAGGGGACTCAGGGGAGCAGCAGCCTGACTGCCTGAGGTACAGACAGTGTACTGTGGGGCAATGTATATCTGACACTGTGGGGGCATTTGTTTATCTGGCACTGTGGGGTAATGTATATCTGACACTGTGGGGGCATTTGTGTATCTGGCACTGTGGGGTAATGTATATCTGACACTGTGGGGGCATTTGTGTATCTGGCACTGTGGGGCAATGTATATCTGGCACTGTGGGGGCATGTGTGTATCTGGCACTGTGGGGTATTGTATATCTGACACTGTGGGGGAATTTGTGTATCTGGCACTGTGGGGCAATGTATATCTGACACTGTGGGGGCATTTGTGTATCTGGCACTGTGGGGTAATGTATATCTGACACTGTGGGGTCATTTCTGTATCTTACACTGTGGAGCAATGTATATCTGGCACTGTGGGGGCATTTGTGTATCTGGCACTGTGGGGCAATGTGTATCTGGCACTGTGGGGGCATTTGTGTATCTGGCACTGTGGGGGCATTTGTATATCTGGCACTGTGTGGGCATCTGTGTATCTGGCACTGTGGGGCAATGTATATCTGGCACTGTGGGGGAATTTGTGTGTCTGGCACTGTGGGGCAATGTATATCTGGCACTGTAGGGGCATTTGTGTATCTTGCACTGTGGGGGCATTTGTGTATCTGGCACTGTGGGGCAATGTATATCTGGCACTGTGGAAGCATTTGTGTATCTGGCACTGTGGGTGCATTTGTGTATCTGGCACTGTGGGGCAATGTGTATCTGGCACTGTGGGGCAATGTATATCTGGCACTGTGGGGCAATTTATATCTGGTACTGTGGGGCAATGTGTATCTGGAACTATTGGGGTCATATGTGTATCATGCCCCCACTTTCATTGGCCACGCCCCATGTGGCATTTGGCCACACCCATTTTTTGGGGCAAACACGCCCTCGGCACTCGCACACAGTACCCATAAGAAATTTTTTCTACTTGCACCACTGATGTCAGGTACTATATGGGCATACAGCGTGACAGGGTAGAGCGGTCATGTAATGTATGGGTGCACAGGGAGACATGAGAGAGGTGGTCAGATACTATATGATCACACTGGGGTGAGAGATCAGGTACTATATGAGTACACAGGGTGACAGGGGAGAGTGTTTAGGTACTATATGAGCACACAAGTTGACAGGAGAGGGGTTAGGTACTATATTTATTATTATTTATTAACAGTTTCTTATATAGTGCAGCAAATTCCATTGTGCTTTACAATTGGACACAATGATAAAACAAAACTGGGTAATAACAAACAATCATAGAATTAGGAAGGCCCTGCTCGCAAACTTACAATCTATAGGGAAATAGGCATTGATATATAAGGATAGGTGCTATCTATTGCATAGTTGTCCACCGGTTTGCAAAGGTTCTAGGTGGGCAGAAGGAAGGGAAACTTAAGAAAGAGAAAATATGTGGAGGATGGGTTGGATATAAAATCCCGGTGGATGGGATGTTGTCAATATCGGACGGACAAGTGCCAGGCAATGCAATGGGCCATGCACATGCTGCAGAAACCAGACTTTCGGATGCTTGGGTCCCTTAATCTGTATGTAGTTGATGATCTACTGCCCTACCTTTGCTACTCTGCTGCATTGAGTTCCTCCAAAATCAGGTAAGTGGAGGAATTGGGCAGGAAGCAGATAACTAATCGTCCTCCTCACCAAGATCCCAGGCTGACAGAGGCAACCCTAGCAGTGATGGACAACCTAAGCCTGCTCCTCCAGCTCCATCACTGCCATTGGCAGGGATCCCAGGCTGACAGAGGCAACCCTAGCAGTGATGGACTACCTAAGCCTGCTACTCCAGCTCCACCACTGCCATTGCTAGGGATCCCAGGCTGATAGGGCTGGCCCAGCAGTGATGGAGTTGAGGATAGTGAAAAAAGAAGGTGGGCACTGCCAGCCAGAATCTGTCTACATATTGTTCAGTTGGGGTTAAAGTTGGGAACTTTCCCCCTACACTAGAATGATAAATTAGGAAAGTTGGCTGGTTGGAGTTATATCATACTGATGTATGGCCGGCTTAAGCTTAGCCTATTTATAAGTGCCACATTCCCACCCATTTATATCACTTCAGCTGCAAGTGTAGATGGACTCCGTTGCATAGAGCAAAACACTCAAGATCCATCAACATGCACTCATAAGGGCTTTTATGCTCATCTCTGCATCAGCCCTTATGAGTGCATGCATTTGTTATATCTTGTGTGAGATAATGTACCTGATTCCCTTTGCAATAGTTAATTAATATGATACACTATAACTATACTAGAGAGACCTTACATTTGAGGTACATTGCCCTGTGCGACACCCACACCTCACATTTACTGTTTAGACTGGGGAAAAAAAACTAACCTAGAAGCTAAAATGTTGGCTGCCATGGGGACCAGATCAAAAGCCAACCACAATCATTTTGGTCAATGTTGGGCAAGCCACCACTATCTTTGACTCTGTAGTGACCATATACTTACTGTAAGTACATGTGATGTAGCCTTGTCTGTGTGCCAACCTTCCCAATGCATCTGGACTTATGCATGGAATCCTGGATTTCCGCCTTCTTCACAGGGCAGTAGAAAACTTTGCATTGAGTTTCTTGCAGAATCCAGAAGGATAGGAAACCTAGCAAGGAAATCCAAGGTGAAAATTACTGTTCTAAAAATAAACCATTAACATTAAAATGATGGAAAGGAAAATCATTATTAATATAAAATTAAACAATGAGTGTCAAACGTAATTCCAAAACAATGACTGGAACATTGCCAAAAAAAAACAAAAACAATTTAAGTTCTGGAAAACTGAATATGCATTAAAGGAGAAAGAAAATCCACACAGCTTAAAACTGAATATAATGCTCCCCTACAACAAGCATAAACGAGTCATATATTTTGCAGACTTTAAGATGGTTTAGCAGTAGAGATGAGCGGGTCCGGTTCTCTGAGAACCGGACCCACCCAAACTTCCCGATCCGAGTCCGGCTCAGAGTTTCCCGCCAGACTCAGATCCCAAAACGAGGAAAAATTTTTATCACCCCACTGTCGGATTCTCACGGGGTTTTGGATTCTATAAAGGTCCCACTGATCAGCTCCATTTTCACTCCGGCTGTGGAGAGCGTACTGAACGGACGTGTCCATCTCAGTGCTGGGTTGTGGGGATTGATGTATCAGTCCAGGGGTGCTCTCTCTGTTATCTGCTGGCAAGGGGTGCTCTGTCCAACTAGGGGTGATCTGTCCATATATCCAGGGGCTCTACCCCAGTGTTATTTAAAATCCCAGTATACTGTGTCCTATTAGTATAAGTTCATGGTCACTCTGTCTGTTGTCTGCTGTATCTACTCTATCCTCCAAGGGTGCTCTGTCCGCCTAGCTAAAAAGCCGAAAATCTAACTATAAAAAAATAATAATATTTTTTTTGTTTGTGCTTTACCCCAGTGTACTATACAATTTTTATTTTATTTTCATAAGTACTGTTACACTGTCGGTCAGACCGCAGTATATTATTATTTCGGATTCATTAACGTATTGTGCGACACTGTGGGTGAAGATGGTATCAAAGTAATGAATTTTTATACTCATAAACGTATTGTGCGACACTGTGGGTGAAGGTGGTACCACAGTAATATATTTTATTTCGTACTCTGCACATACACGTAATATATTTTCATGCTCATACACGTATTGTGCACCACTGTGGGTGAAGGTGGTACCACAGTAATATATTTTCATGCTCATACACGTATTGTGTGCCACTGTGGGTGAAGGTGGTACCACAATAATATATTTTATTTTGTACTCATAAACGTATTGTGCGATACTGTGGGTGAATATGGTACCACAGTAATATATTTTCATACTCATACACATATTGTGTGACACTGTGGGTGAAGGTAGCACCACAACCACAGTAATATATTGTATTTCGTACTCATACACGTATTGTGTGCCACTGTGGATGGAGGTGTTACCACAGTAATATATTTTATTTTGTACTCATACACGTATTGTGCGACACTGTGGGTGAAAGTGGTACCACAGTAATATATTTTATTTCGTACTCTGCTCATACATGTATTGTGTGACACTGTAGGTGAAAGTAAACCGTAGTGTTCGATTACTATTTCTAACCCAGACGCATATTGTAACAACAACCACAATAGAAAGCGCTGGCAAACCGTGTAGTAAAAAAGGCTTTGTTTTATTTAATAATTATTTTTCCCCTCTATAACATTCTAAAACAAGAGATATTTTGTACTTCACACATTATCTCCAATGTAATTTCCACAGGTAATATATATAGCAATATATAGCAATAAAAAATGTATATTAAAATATTTTATTCTTTTGTGTGATTTCTCCAAGCTCCAGAGATCAAATATACAGTACTATTTCAGCAATATTTAACAGCCTCTGTTGAGCTTGGACAAACACCGATACATTTGTTGCAGTTTACTTCCTAAGCCGACATACACATCTAGAACCAGATACTATTCACCACAGAAATAAATATATTGTATACACAGTTCCCTTAAAAAAGGGATTATCAGCAGCCTTGTACTTGAAGCACCTGAGAGTCTCAATCAATAGGGGACAATCAATTTAAACCCCGGTGTACTCGGATTATTTCATCGATCTGTTTGATATAGCACAAGTCCTCAATATCAATTAAGAATAACTCTCTTAGAGCGGCAGGCACCTCTTCGATATAGTTAAA